>NC_135090.1:14447500-14747500 GCF_051107435.1 Chaetodon auriga | reverse complement strand
GGAGGAAATACTCCCAAATGCATGTTCAAATGTACGCCAAATAACAGCAATCAGCCTCCAGAAAAGGCCAAGTTTCTCCTTTCAGACACAGATGAATGGCAGCTGCAGTAGCACAGCATCTACTCACTGCTGTGACCTGCTGCGGACATTTGCTGGAATATTTTCCACTACTAAAGCACCGTCTGAAGTTCTTCTGGAAATTCAGGGCTGGTGTGAAGAGTGCACTCAGGAAAGCACACTGACATGAAGTATGTAAAAGCCCAATCTGGACTGGTTGAAACTGAACTCATTATGGATCGTGTAAGGGGGACATGATTGTTCTCTGCAGCATGCAAACCAGCATAGTTAAACCATCAGTTGTGCTTTATATAAGAGAAGCTCATGCACATTTCCTGCAGTGGAAGCACCAGCAGGTTAACTACTGACGTGAGCTGGTTATTGCAACTAGACTGTGCAACACGAAGAAGTATGAAACATGGTATTTTCATTATCATAATCGGAGCGATTGACACTTTAAATGCAGGATTCGGGTCTTGCCTGTGGAAAAGACACGCAGAAACATTGTTTACGTATACTGGTGGACATTATTTATTGTCAGACCTGTTGTATTGAACGCCTGCTTTGCACTTGTAGGAATATTATGATAAGTGTGAAAATGGTGACAATGTATTCGCAGAAAGAGACCCATCCATCTTCAGAAAGCTGTGCCTGTCAGTATTAGTTAGTGCCTTAGCGGATGTGTGCTTGAGTGCTGGTCATACAGTGTGTGCGTGTGTGCATGCGCGTGTGTGTGTGCTTGTCAGAGTTTAGCAGGTAGTTGATGCTTTACTCCAGTCTGCTGCCTTACATGCCGACAAGACTGAGTCAGCATTGTGAGCAATGGGCAGATCACTGCTTGGTTTTATTGTGGTTTGGCAACATCAGTTGTGCTGTCTCCTGTAATATCAAGTAAAAAGTCCACCTGTTAGCAACGTCAAGAACTGACTGAGCTTTTTGGGGTGAAAGAAATAAAAAATTAACCCCGTGAACAGAAGTGAATGAGGCGACGCTGCCCATAGATAAGTAGTTAAACAGCAGATGAGTGGAAAGGCATGGCCGCCGTTTGGAGCGCTGAGTTTTGCATTTGTTCCCTCTCTCTGCACAGATTGAATGGTTAAGGTCACAGCGAGGATAAGCTGTTTATATTACAACATGTGCAAAAGTGGTATCATGGCCCCGGGTATTCAGGTTGCATATCGAGAAGGGAAAAAAAAAAAGAGCTGTATTCATGATGTCAAAGAGGATGTTTGAATACATGCTGCAGGAACAGATGCACAGAGACATTATCATATGGATACGCAGGTAAATATGCTGTCGGTTAAAACACCAGCAGGCTGGAGACTCAGACCTTTATGATGTTTTGGCTGGTTTTGAAGTCCTGCAGCAGAATATTGAATCTGGAAATCTGAAAATTCCTCACAAGGAAAGAGGAAGAGAGGAAGGGAAGGCAGAGTGAGGTTTCAGTCTTCCCCTGAGGGTCAAGTCAGAATTCAAGTTTGAAATATTCTAACGCTGTACATTGCTAGCATCAAAGATGTGCTCATTATTACCCCCAATTCCTCTCTGTTGCCTCCTCCTCCTCTCCTCCCTTCTCCCATCTGCCTCCATCTTCCTCCTTCTCTTTATCTGCTCTCTGTCCGCCTCATCCTTTCTTTCTCTCTCTTCTCTCCTTTTCTCTTTTCTCCTCTGCCAAATGCGTTTCTCTCTGGTCTTAGATGAAACAGAAAGTGTTGGTTTAATAATTCCTGATCAGAGTTTTGAGCTGTGTGCTGATTCTCTCAGTTTCGAGTGCGGCGCAGGAGGTGTTTCTCGTCTCTTCCTCGTTCCTCTCGCAGCACTGAATGAACTCGAACCGCGCTGTCTGATGCATTAATGAATTCTCATGATTCACCTTTGTTCATGTATAATTCCATAAGAGGGTAAACGTGTCTTTGATATGGTCATAGGTGAAAATCTAAACAGCTATGGAGCACACGCTGGTTATGATTGGGTCAGTGGTGTTGTATGGTTTGGGTAGACAGTAGTTATGACATTGTAAATTTTATTTTTTTGACCAATGCGTTTCATTTCAATTGCTGTTTTTTTGTAGTATCTATACTCGACGGTATGAGTGTATTTTACCTCAGCCTATTGATCCTGCATGTTCAGTGCTCCTGTTGAGAAAGTGCGACATCTGTTGGGACTGCTGTTAGAAAAATCTAACTACTTTCAGAAGAAAAATTGTTGCATTAGGGAAATAAAGTTGTAATTTCTATGAAAAGTTGTAATTTTTCAAGAAAAAGGCTTTTTTTCCTTACAGCAGCTCTATTACTTGTAGATATGATGGCTCAGTTCTACAGCTCTTAAACTGAGGTCAGTGAATATACTGTAGAGTTCTGAGGTCTCTAATGTTTGTTCTCTTCTTCTTCTTCTTCTTCTTCTTCTTCTTCTTCTTCTTCTTCTTCTTGTGCCTTTTGATTTACTAGCCTCGACTTTTGTGGTCCTAAACTTAAATAGAGGAAGCGGCATTAAACTGACCGACATACGTGTCCGTGTTTTTCTGTGTGTACTTCAGGTGATCCAGATCAACTTTGAAGAGTTTGACCTGGAGATCGCCTACGATACTCTGACTATAGGAGATGGAGGAGAGGTGGGAGATCCTACAACCATACTACAGGTGTAAGTATTACACTATCCTTTAACATATTCCCATTTATTAGCCAATCAAATGTGGACAAGCTGTAAAACTGTTAGAGAAACACTTTTGACTTTGGCCTTTATAAATATAAAAACTTGACTTCACTACATTATTCATCTCAGAGTCTGAGGTGTGAAATCCCACACTGTATCTTATCTATTAATACCAACATGAGTGGTGGCAGTTTAGTGTAGTAGCTGCTTTAAAAAAAAAAAGTTTTCAGGAGCCAAGAAGTATCACTGATATGTTTAACGCAGAGCATGTTTGTACCAGGCAGAATATGGCAACAAAACAGCTTCACCAAATGAATGTTTTCCTATTAGCAGCAGCGCTATTGTCAGTCTGTCGAACGCTCCGCAACAGAGTCTGAATGATAAGAGTAACAGCTACGACCAAACCGTCTTCTTGTACTTGGTTCATTTCCATTCTTGTTGTTGATGTACAGCCTTCAGCTGCCAGCAAGCTTGAACTTTTCCATCTTCTTTTTCGCAATTAGTCGGATTGTGAGACAGCAGTCTGCATTATGTATGCTCTGCAAAAAAAGATGAATTGTTCCTGATTTCTTTTTTTATTTTTTTTTGAGAAGTCTCTGTCTGCAGTGCCCAAAAGGATGGCAGATGCAGAGTCTTTACAAAGTGGATGATTTCAATTCACTTTGGAGTCGGTCACTGTTAACTTTCAAGCCGCTGGCTGTCGGAAAAAAAAAAAACACGCCGGGAAGTGTGAATGTAGTGTGAGCAATTTGCTTTCCTGCGGGAGCGTTCTGCAAAACCAAAGCAAACCGAAGCAAAGCATTCAACTCCCGCGCAGTATGCTTCTGCAATTTGTTCACACTCGGAGCAGCACTTGAGAATTTGATTATGGCTGTGATTGCAGTGATGAAAGTGATGCTTTTTTTCTAATGGTGATTGTGATGAGAATGATTTAATTATAATGTGTTTTATGCCCCAGCCTATCAGGTAGCTTTGTCCCTGACCTGATAGTCAGCATGACCCACCAGATGTGGCTTCACCTGCAGTCTGATGAGAGTGTCGGATCGATAGGATTTAAGATCAACTACAAAGGTAAGAAATAAGCTTATGTCAGAGAAAAAGTAGACGATTTATACATGATGTGTGTGAAGGGGCTGGGAAAAGTTTTTGGGTAAACTTTACCCTCAAAAATATTTGTTGGCCACTGAACCTCCTCCTTATGTTCAATTCAATTCAGTACACTCTAGGCTTTTGCTACTACAGCCTTGCCTGGTCTGGTGTGACCATGGATGTATTAAGGGGAGCTGGATAGTGTGTTCAAAGATGGCACTCCGGCCATTCTGATGAAAGTAGCTCACTGGGCACATGTGGCAAAAAAAGCCTGTATGGCTTTTTCTCCTGGCACTTAAAGTGCACGGCAAAATCCTCCTCCAGCTGAGCCTGGTGAGGGGATGCAGGTCCGAGCCAGCTGCCTTCCTGTTATGGGTGATCAAATTCTGATCATGAGAAGAGTCATATCGAGTTTGTGACACAAACATGTATTCATCGTTTTCCAGCTGCTCCTTTTCCAGTCATTGTGTATGGAAAACATGCTTTTAGGGCCAGAGAGTGTCACTTTAGTGGTTGAGGTTGCAGCACTCTGTGCAAACACTGCACCAACATGGCTCCACAGCCCACTTCTGCTCCTAGGAGAAACTTAAGATAAAGCTGTTTGTCTTACTTTACAACTAAATACACCGACTTCACTCCCCTCTCTCTCTAATTTTGTTACTGTTATGGTATGATTTACCATGTCACAGACAAACATTTCAATGATTTATTTACTACGATAAAACAAGAAAGTCAGAGGAGACGAGCTCAGGTGGTGATGAATAATACCTCTGCAAAGCAAGAGACTGAAGAAAATCTTGTGGTTGTGCCTTTGTCATGTAACACCACAGGCCACAGTGGACTCTCTCCAGTATGCCCACATGGTCTCACTTTGAATATAAACTCATTGGAAAATGCAAACAGATTCTGTGTATTTGACAACATGTTTGTACAAATGAATGAAGTAACACTGATTCTTTCATTCATTTGCTTTCTCATGGATGCAAACAATTGGCACGTCTCTGTCTGTGTGTTTTTGTACATTATGGATTTGAGCTTTGGAGGGAAATGCCGCCTTGTCTTCAACCACTGAAGGTCCACAGATGATCGCAGGTCACCCTCAATCAGTCGAGCATCTCAGACGGTTTTTGTTTGCAGATGATTTTAGCGAAAGAGCAGAGCAGCAGTGGGAGAAAACAGCGTGCAGAGACGGAATATTTTCACATCTAACTCTGGAATTATTCTCACCTGACAATGTGACCGGAGGTAACAGTAATTACCGGGAACCCTGCTGTGCATTATGAGCACAGTATCCTGTAATTTAGATGCGTATTAACAGCATTAACAAAATATTTTTTAAAAAAGTTAAATCTGTTAATGTTTCTGGTGCTTTCTCACGAGGGAAGCAACATTTAATCGACCAGTCAACTGATCATGCTTATCGCTAGTTTTGAGACGAACAGCGGGTCAGATTTGTGTGTGAAGGATGAACCATCATCACCTACTTTCACTTGAATCTTTCACAAGGAAAATGCAAGTTCTTCTAAAAGTTATTTTCTAACTATAGAGTGTATTTCAGGGCATGTTTTTCGACTGTCAGGATAAATGTTCTGCTTTATTTATCTTAAAAACAAATGTTTTTCTACCAACACCTGACCTTTATCTGAATATCAATTAAAAGCTGTTTTTATCTGTTCTGTCAATGCAACCCCTGCCATACTGAAAAAAATTAACCTTTCCAAAGGTCTCTATTTGATAGATGTAATGTGAATTTGATTACAGGCCATGAAACGCAGAGAGGTGAGCTGTGCGGCAGGAATGAACTTTGTGCGCCTCGTTTGGGTGGATTATCTGTGGATTTACTGTCATAATGAGGTCACAGTGCTGAACATGGTGATGCACAAAGTTCCAAAGCTGGTGGGACAATGATACGTGTTGTTTTAAAGTACTTTACCCCTTTATACTCTTTGAGTTCAAAAGATACTGCCTCTAAATGGTGATTAAAAGAACACAGTCCAATTGAATTATATGGTTTTTACTATTGTTGTATGGTGCAGTTTTAAATTCTACAGCATTTTAGGTCCACTTTGATTCTGCTGTGTACGAAGTGGTTTCAGTCCTGCAGTCTAACAGTACAGTCCTCATGTTTGATTCGTTTTGTAGTATCTGTTCGAGCTATAATCTGCTCCAAACCATGCAGCAGCTTCAAACATGATTAGATAAAGAACTGCATATTTAAAAATTTCCAGGGTGTCAAACCGTCTTGAAATCATAACAGGCGTCTGCTAAGAGGCTGCACAATAGCTGCACTTATCCTCATTCATTCCTCCGGAGTAATTTCCCCAAAGAGATCGATAGAAAAATTAATGGAGAGAACCGCCACTTAAGTGCATCCACGCTTTAATACTCCTTTGTGCGAGCATGACAGTCTGATGTTCTCTTATTTGCAGGGATTTAGCTGTCTATACTCACTGCAGCAGGTATATTCTACGTACTTCTAACTATGTTTATCCAACAAGCTTAATGAAATGACAGCAAATGGTTTGTAGGTTCATTCGATTGCCCGGCTCATGTTTTCCAGCCGATATTAGCTCATCATAGATATATTGGTGTAAAGCTGTGTGTCAGCTGATGAGTAACAGGACACTTCAGTACCCAAATGTACATATATATCCTTAAGTTGGACTTTCTCACTTAAACCACCATGACCTGAGAAGGTCCACAACAGTAAGAGCGAGATAAATGTGTTTGTCTCTGAATGCTGGCGCCATCACCCACAAGATTTAGTTGGTGGCGCCTGTGGCTTTAGTGAGCGGCTGTGTGAGATGCATGTGTGTTTTTGAAAAAGACACTGTTTGTTTGTGTGTGTGTGTGTATTCCTAAAGCCACATCCCGTAGACCTTGGCTATGAAATATAAACATTATCAGTAACTCTAGCCTTGCTGCAAAGTCACCGATGCACTGCACAATCTATGTGTGTGTGTGCATTAGACAGGTCCTCCATCAGTGAGCCAACGAAGCTCCACCAACAAGTCACTCACCTCTTTCACTCCACACATTCACCCTCTCTTCCCTTCCCTCTGTCTGTCTCTCCATCTGTCTCATTTTTCCTCATTAGCCCTCTCTCTATCCCCCATTCTCTCTCTCTCTCTCTCTCTCTCTCTCTCTCTCTCTCTCTCTCTCTCTCTCTCTCTCTCTTTCTCTCTCTCTCTCTTTCTCTCTCTCTCTCCCTCTCTCTCCCTTCTTCAGAACATCACAACATTTTCTCTCTCAGTTGCTGTTTAATGCACTGTTGTTTGGTTTCTTCGCGTCTCCCTTTCAACCAATTTCCTGTATCAGAACACACCTCTTTTTTTGTGTTGTCTTTGACCAGTCCTGCTTCTGTTTCTCTCTCTCTCTCTCTCTCTCTCTCTCTCTCTCTCTCTCTCTCTCTCTCTCCCTCTCTCTCCCTCTCTCTCTTTTCTCTTGTCACCATTCATCTATTATTAAAGCCAAGGTCACCAACCTTGCAACACTTTGACTCCACTCCCTGTTGCTAGGCATACAAATCACACACACACATATATACACACACACACACACACACACACACACACACACACACACACACACAGAGCGGTCCAGACTGCCTGTACAGCAATCTTTCAGTCTACCCCGACTCACAGCGTGTCACAGCTATAGATTTAAGGGAGCACTGCAACATTATTGACATCATTTACATTAAAGTTTCAGAGTTTCTCTCCACTCTATGAATAAATGAATTGATCATAAGCTTATATATCAGTCAGCACAAGCATAAAGAGGTGTCATTGATGTTTTAGAGCGTAATATATCCACGTGTTATACGATACCTAGAGTACAAGCATTTTCAAAGCATAATATGTACCTTGAATTTGCTTTATTTTTCCAGTTCAGCAACAGTAAAACAGCGTCTGAGTGATTTAATTTTCTCTGAAATGAAACAGATGAACAGTAGAGTGCGTGGATGCATGTCAGGGTTTCTGCGTGTGTATTTACAGAATGAAATCCGCTTAAAAATGGCTTTCGGTCGGTTTGAAAATAGACACCACCACAGTGAGGTTTCTCAATACGATTTGAATGTGTATCTCAGGTATATTTCTGTACATGTATTATTTAATAAAATGATATATATTCATAAAATACACAGCAAGAAGAAGAAATGTACTGAACTTGCTTGGAGTGGATGCAGCAGGGCCTGGACTACTTTCAGATGAAGCTTTCTGAATAAAGTCCATCTCATAAAGTCATGTATTATTAACTTCACCAGTCATATTCTGAGTCAGAAAGGAGTTTTGGCGTGTGGCTATACAGATTCCACCCTTTTCAGTTCTTCCTCTCCTATTTTTCTTTGAAACTAGTGATTTGGTAAAGCCCGTCCACGCTGTTTGCAAAGACCTCAGAGGGCCCGCAGCAGTGTTTTGTCATCAGCTCATCTTGCTTTTGAGATTTTAAGGGCCGCAGCAGAATGGGGTTTTAATAATACATTTGATGATAATTCAAATGCAGCAGCTGCCAATTGGATTGATGCAGGATCCAAAGCTCCACACAGAGTAAACCTTCTGTTCCACTTAGGAGCAGCAGCTGATTCCTGCCAATTGAAGCAGGCACAGGTGCTCATTTGCCCTCACTCACCTGCTGCTCACTCAGGCCACGTTTCGACCGTGGATGTGGCACCTGTACATCAGACTGAACTGTCACGTGGTGTGTGACGTGTCTTTTGTGAAGCCAGAAATGAGCTTTTACTAACAACACATAAGGGCCATCTTCAGACCAGTCGGGACTGGCCAGAACTGGGTGATTGATGTTAGAAGTTAGAAACATGCTATACTATATTTATAGTTTGTACATTAATACAATATATATCATAGTCAGAGCTGATGGACGGTGTATCCCAGATGTCGAGTCCTTCCTGTGAAAATGCCAGCCAGCTGATTATTTATATATGTGAAAAGGCTGCAATTTGTGTTTTACTGTGCAATCCTGTGTTGCAAACTGATAAAAACATGTATTTTTTGGGATAAATCTGCCTGCTAAGCATATGTCTACATAGATAAATAAATCCATCTGAGCATTTTTTTCCCAATATGGTGCCCTTAAATGACAGAATAACAACCGCAAATATTTGCCTCACCTCTCGTCTATTTTTACTGAGACACATGTGAATGGTGATTTTCGAGAATTCGTTTCCGGCGATGAGTCATTCCCTCGAGCTCCGGCGTTTTTTTAGTGCATCATTCCAGCATTATCCCATCATCCTGTGTTATGTAACACTGTGCTAGGAGACTACAAAGTGCAGCATAAACATCAAGTGCCTGCTTCACAGCCAGGTCTAAAAGAGGGCTAGATGGTACATGTGTTAATCTCATGACAAATGCTGTTTATCTAGTTTGCTCCACATGCTAGATGTTGCGAGGTTTATCTCATAGCATGCTATTAGCGTACGTGCCATTACTCTGCAGCTAAGGCTCATGCATTAAACACACGATATCACGGCGCCTTCCCGGAGAAGCAAAAATAAAATTCCTGAATTTGAATGTTTCCACATCTGTAGCTTCTTTTTTTCCCTCTTCATCAGGATCCCATCACCGTGTCATAACGTCAGCTCTTACTTTTGAGATTTTATTTTAGATTTTTCATCTGCTTTTTATGGTTTTTAATATGTGATGTGTTTTATAGGAGGGAAAGATGTCAAGGTGGATTTTTACAGCACAGTTGACCCCTGATTTGATGGATCTAGAGTGTGTGTGTGTACGTGTGTGCTGGGAGGTACAGAGAGACCACAATGTCTGTGTTTCCTTCATGTTTCCCTGCATTTGTGCAGCCATGTGCTTCTGTGTGTGGTTGCAACATGACTCCATGGCTGAAATGGAGAAAGCAAACTTTAGTGAAGAGGGAAAAACATGACTGCACCTCAACGTTATTTGGCATCATATTTGAATACGTGTGTGAAGGACAGAGCATTTATAAGCTCAATAACAACAGCATCTCATATTTTCATATATGAAATTTAATAACGCGCCCAGCACCACGCTCCAACCAGCATTATTGTAAATAATTCCCGCACCCGTTAGATTTGTGCTGGGTCCCGCAGGATCTCAATCTGGTTGCAGCACTGTTGTCCAGGTAGCGTGCAGGAGCCTGTTAATTACACAGCACTAAACAGCATTTCATTTAGAGCGGCCGAAACACCATGAAATATGAATTCATGAAATATTCATTCAAAACATAACCAGAAATGTGGTTCAATTTTACAGTCAATCACCTGAATATTTGGGTAGTGAGCCAAAGCTGGACGCTTTTTTCGGTTGTGTGTGTGTGTGTGTGTGTGTGTGTGTGTGTGTGTGTGTGTGTGTGTGTGTACCCACATGCATGTGTGCTTCAGAGGTAACCTGTGACGAGCAGGCCTTACTTCATCACAAAACTGTGGACAGCATTTCATTTTCTACTCATGAATTATTGACTCATGTAATGTTCACTCCTCATGTAGCCACCAGTGTTCCTGATATTGAAGTGCTGTGTCTGTGCTGTAGCTCACTCAGTCAAAAGCCTTTGTAAAAAAAAAAAAAAAAAAATGGGTAGTTTCTCTCATTAGGGTTTAATAGTGTGTTCTATACATTTCAAATCGCGTATGGCTAACGAGTGAGTGCAGTGAACTGTCCTGATTCCAGATTTGACTGATGGCCATTTCAAAATTCCCCATCTCCTGAATACTAAAATGGAATAAACGGACAGGGATTGACTAAGCAATGTTGTACTTACTTAGAACATATGAGATGCCATTTTGGCCCTCGTTAGTCACGAAGTCATTTGGAAGGCTCATCAAGAAGCAGCTCCAGATGGTTTGGAGCTCATTAGACTCTTTGGTTTTACTATAAGCAGGAGAAGCATTTGAAAAAAGTTTAGTCTTGGCATGCTCTGATTGGTTTTAACCCTTGTTTTGGTAGAACACTGTGTACTGCGTTCACTGATGTTTGGTCAGATGTTTATTCAGAGTTTCGAACATGTTGCCAGACACGGAGAGGAAGTAACATCGCAGAAGAACAAAAATGGCAAAACTGCTTGCGAGGTGCAGGTGCCCTGTTTTCTCACCTGCACTTTCTGTACACAGATTGCAGGAATGTTATTGAGGACAGGCACATCCTGAAATCCACTGATTATGTTGAAATCACAAGGCTATTACAGGGTCATGAGACAGAGTCTGGGCCTGGAGTTGAGGCGTTTTTACAGCAGTCTGGAGTGATGTATTTCTGCCCGGTGATGTGTCCAGATCAAAGAAAACAGCCCAATTATTATCTGTGATCCTGAAGTCCAATTTACAGAGAGTTATAGGTATGTGGGAGTTACACCAGCGAGCACAAAAAACATTTTGTGCACTTTATGTAACAAGAGCCGACAAAGATTGTGTGTTTTAATGAGAACAGGAAATTGATGTCTTTCTTATACACACATCTCACATCAAATCAATCCTCAAAAGCTCCTCAGTGGCCTGGTGTGGAACCTGAGAGAGGCTGAAAAAATGTCAGTATTGTGAGTGTAATAAATGAGATCATTTTCATTCAACAGACCGTCCTCACTGATGTCTACAGTGTGAACAAGTCAATTTGAGTCTCTCCCTTTAGGTCACACATTCAGACAACCAAAAGCTAATTAGGCAGGCTGAATTTCTCATTTATTCCTCACACTGCAAACCTGCTTGAGTGTGCATACGACTTTCCAGTCAAGCCCTCCTCCTCCGTGGCTATTACAGCTACCTCAGATTATTATTTTATGTGGTTTAATGCGTTTAATGCATCTCGCTTTTGTTTCGGAGACGCTGGCGAAGGATACACATATCGCAAATAAAGTACGGCAACGGCCAGAACTTGCAGCGGTTTATAGCATATGACAAACATTAGACTATGCACACAACTATACGACCATACATTCAGCATTCGATTACTATTAGCAACCTAGCCGTGAAATCAATTTCACAGTGGTCACAAAAGAGAAACAGCCAATAAGCTTTTTCCCTCCAATCTCATTATCCCCCCGAAATCTATTACCTTACTCTCTCCGATCTTTAACGGTAGTGCATTTACACTCCTCTTTTGTGTATGTGTGTTTGTTTGCATGGAGTTTATGGTGTTTGTGTGCATATAAGTGTATTCCCATGGATATTGTGGTGTGAACATGATGGAGTATTACAGAACAGACTGGGATGGGGCTCAATGTGCAATCACAAACATAATATTGAAGTTGCACTCACAAGCATACACATTCACTCACACACACACACACACACACACACACACACACACACACACACACATACACTTTAAGGAGCCTAATCCCCTTTGTGCCTCTGTCAGCCATGTTGTGACAAACACAATAGGATTATTCGTGTGTGTATGTGCATGTGGGAGACAGAAATGTGTGTATCCCTGTATGTGATGCTGTGGGATAGACATTGTGTGTGTATGAGTGGTGCATACATGTACAGTATTTGTGTGTGTGTGTGTGTGTGTGTGTGTGTGTGTGTGTGTGTGTGTGTGTGTGAGTAGTATAGGAATGTTCCGAAAGTACGCCCGTTTTCTCTCCAAAGCAATTTGTTCTCTATTCTCCTGCAAGGTGCGTGCGTGTTCATGCACAAGCATGTGTGTTAGGCAGGTTGTGATTGGTTGAGTCTGCGAGTCTCATAAAGACGATGTCATGATGGAAATTAATGCAATACATCACAAACACGCACTCAGATACGCGCACAAGCACACACACACGCTCAGGTATACAAGCAGTGGAACACACACACATAAAGCACACACCTTCGCTTCCTGCCACGGACCACTCCTGTAAATAACACCGAAAATAGGAGTGGAGAGCAGGGGGAATAAAGGAGGGGAAGGCTGGGGAAATAGAGGGTATATTTCCAGAAATACCATACACAAAATGTTAAAGAGAATTATGGTGACACAGTGGCACCTTTATGTAGAATCAAAGAGGGATCCGTCCAACCTCATGGTCAGGCCGAATGTGGGAAAAAAACAGGTGTCATGAATACTTGTCGAGGCCCACAGAAGGAGATGAATACAAACCTGCTCCATTCTACGTGAACCAAGAAGTAGAAGCAGCAAACCAAGAGCCAATCATCTTCAAGCATGATTCCGGTTTGCAGTATTTCTGTTCAAAATGGATGATGAGCTCTTGTAGCGTGACATCGTGGTTCACAGCAGGGAGAGCTGACCGCTGAGCGTTTAACACTGCGTGGTGACTGGAGAGACGGTTACAGCTCGACACTGGTTTGAGTAACAGATATCACTCTCTTTTGTTGAAATGACAGAGGACAGATGTCAGCGAAAACGGGTGTAATAATAGCAATCCATGTGGCTCCAGCTGCTTTCCTACACCTCACTTCCACTTTGAACATACAGTTACAATACAGAGACATGAATGGAAACACCTGATGGTAGCAAGTTTTGAATGAAAGGAACTAAGTCGTAACCACTGCAAACACGGCACCTCAGGTTCATGAGGGTACGTCCAATTAGCAGCACGGCAGAAAGTATTTTCTGACCTTGCATCATTGCCTCATAGTGTTACTCTTAAAACATAATCCACCTTCATGCTGGTGTTTTTAGTTGTGAAGAAGCTGCTTTGCTGTTTTTATTATATACCATGTATGTTATTATGCCTACCTTATGTGTGTCAGAAATCATTTCTGCATGGTGGACATTGACGTACCAAATAAGCTAGCTCCAGTAATTGGGTTGGATCAAGATCCATGTAAAGGATAAGGCTGGCAATATCCTTTATTTATTCTTTCTGTCAGAAAAAAATCCCATAAAAGACCAAAAATATTGATGTGTTAGTCCATCTCTCAGTACTTTCTGAATTCCTCAGCCTGTGAGACTCAGCCTCATGTATATATATATACACACACACACATATACATACGTGTGTGTGTGTGTGTGCGTGCGTGCGTGTGTGTGTGTGTGTGTGTGTGTGTTCATCTCAAATATTTCTTAAAACAAGCAGATGCTATATTTTTTTTTATTATTATTTAATAGGAGTTATTATCACATTTGTGGGGCACTATTTTCTGCTGTGGATTAACACAGATTTGGTGCTCCAGTGAGTATTTATGGCAGCAGGACATTAAAAATGTGGGACTGACTCAAAAGAAATGTTCATGTTAATGAAAGAACATGTCACCAGTCTTAACAGTTGGGCTCATTGATGCCTGTTTTGCTTTTGGACAGCAGTGGAGCTCAGATGCTAAATGTCTCCCGTGTCTTTACAGAAATAGACAAAGAGAGTTGTGGTGACCCTGGAACTCCTCTCTATGGCATAAGAGAAGGAGACAGCTTCTCAAACGGAGGAATCCTGAGGTTTGAGTGCCAGTTTGGCTTCGAGCTGATTGGAGAGAAAACCATCTCCTGCCAAGACAACAATCAGTGGTCAGCAAACATCCCCATATGTATATGTAAGTATTCAGATCATTGTGTCGGTGAGTTTCAGGGGTACGGCCGCAGAGTGTGCAGCCGTACCCCTGCTCTGATGTTGATAACTTTCAGTCTGACCTGTCACCATGGTGACAGTACAGGGTTTATTATGGCCTGGAGCAAATGATGACCGATGATGCTCTGGAGATGAATATTTAACAGAAAATTTCTTTCTCTTCTTTCTCTTCATCTCTTTCCCTCCCCTCGCCTTCTTTTCCTAATTGTTGTTTCTCCCCACTGTCCCTCTCTGTCTGTCTGTCCCTCTCTGTCTGTCCCTCTCTGTCTGTCTGTCTGTCTGTCTGTCTGTCCGTCTGTCCCTCTCTGTCTGTCTGTCTGTCCGTCTGTTTGTCTCCATCCATATTCTGGTACGTCTCTTCCTCCCACAGTCCCTTGCATGTCCAACTTCACAGCTCCCTCAGGAACCGTCCTCTCCCCAGATTACCCAGAAGGCTATGGGAACAACATGAACTGTGTCTGGCTCATCCAATCGGATCCAGGCTCCAGAATCCACTTGGCATTTAATGACTTTGACCTCGAGGCACCCTATGATTCCCTGACGGTGAAAGATGGCGAGACAAATGATGCCCTCGTCATCGGGAGGTTCTCTGGAGCTGAGAGTCCTTCCCATCTGACATCCAACACCAACACACTGCGGCTGGAGTTTCAGGCTGATCACTCCATGTCAGGACGAGGATTTAATATCACATACAGCAGTATGTCATTTTTTTCTATTTCACTTTCCTATTTTAATACAGAGGAATGATACATTTTATCCGCTGTGCTATAAAACAGGGTGAGGCTGTAGTATATTGATAATAAACTACAAATGACCAAAGTCTGAGTTTAACACATGAGTTTGATTCACGGTTATGGCAGGAAAAGGAAGATAATCGAGGGTTATACTCATACTTTTGCAGCAGAATAATGCAGGAGAGTGTGAGGCATTGTTCTGCTCTGAAGCTATAAAACAACACTTCTCATATGACTCCACATGAATTTTATGTATGACTTTCAGCACAGACCTGTAGCGGTTGCATTAGATGTGAGGTGGTTTCATTCTGAGTGTAACAGTATATTCATCCATTTTTGAACACATTCTGTGGCCTAAAATTCAAATGTATTCTCCTTAATTTTCATCACAACAATCACTTAGAGAGAGCAGACGTGCTGTTTTCCCCCCCTGAAATATGGGTTGTTTCATTTCAGATAGAAGCTTTTTTAATTCGCTAAAAGTTAGATCAGACTGGAGGCCTCAGCAGCTCGAAGAGATGTTCCAGCAAAGACAAACCTCATCGACGCATGAGGGGTCATGCGGCCAGTGAGCCAGTTAAGAATAGAGGTCGCAGAAGAAAGATGAAACAAGGCATTAAAGGAACGCTTTTTGGGAACTTTCTGGCTTTTTTTTTGTCATACCCAAAGTCAGATGAGAGGACTCAAATCATTTTCATCTCTGCGTCCAGTACAGAGAGGGCTCCAGCATGTGTTTAGCCCTGCTTAGCACAAAGACCAGACAAGAGTGGAAACCTAGTTCTGTCAAAGTGAAACTTCCAAAAACTCCCAAATTGCCTTTTTTTAAACATCATACCCTGCGTCTTTAACCCATGTCGAAACACAAACCAAGAGTGTTTTAGGAGCAGCTAACATCTCAGAAGTTCTGTCTTCATTGTAAAGTTGTCAGCCGTGCAGACTTTAGTAACTGATCAAAACACAGGCGACTCTCAGATGTATTGACGACGAGCTCGCTCGACAACAGGATACAACATGTACAGTAAATACGATCGTTTTGGATTTGTTGGAAGGAGCATTTGTTTATTTTTGATAGTGGTGAACTGTTTGCCCCTGCTTGCAGTCTTTGAGCTAATTTAGGCTAAACACGTCTCCATACCAGACAAACAGAAATGGAAATTGATATTGATCTTCCCATCTGACTGCAGGGGTTGATGGCAAACAGACACATTTCCCAAAATGTTGAAGCATCCTGTCCACAAGTTTCCTCACAGCGAGATTTCAGCTCACAATATTCTGCGTATATATATATATATCTGACTTTCTGAACACTTTTTTGGGTCACTGCATTTGTCATTTCTGAATCTTTCCGTCACCTGAGCCGGATTGGTTTTTAGCAGGCAAAACATGGAAATATTAAGGCTGGACTTTACAGCCTTCAAATCTGATGAGCCAGACCATATCCCAAAGCAGATAACCTCGCATGAATTTTATCAGAAGTTGCTGATATTGAAGCCAAGCATGGTGCAGATGTACTGTAGCATGAGCAATGAGCACATGTGCAAAGATATAGAGACGTGGAGCAGGAATACAGAATAGATGGATTATAGGAGACGTATGTAGACATTTTCCATCATCATCACCGAGCACAAAGACGTCGTGCCGCAGCCATCTATCTATATGATTGGTTCTCAGAAATGTAATCAAAATGATGAGCTAAATGTAGTCTGTGAGTGCCCGTTAAGCACTGGTCTCACACTCCTCCATAACGTTTCTTGTGTATTTCTCCCTCTTTCTCTGTGAGCGTCTAGTCTCTAATATCTTCCTCATCGTATCTGTGTTTCCTTGTAACTTTTTTTCCAGCATTTGGCCACAACGAGTGCCCAGACCCTGGCATTCCCATCAACGCTCGCCGCTTTGGAGACAGTTTCCAGCTTGGCAGCTCCATCTCCGTGGTCTGCGAGGATGGTTTCATCAAAACCCAGGGAACCGAGACCATCTCCTGTCAGTTAGAAAGAGGAAAAGTCATGTGGAGTGGGCCCATCCCCAAATGTGAAGGTAAATATTGACTAGATTGCTGATTGAACTATTAACTCTGGAACAACATGTCAGCCAATACATCATCATTACTGCAGTATGAAGACCCAGGAGGTGGAGAGCATCTGCTATCTGTACTGGTATTTGAAAATATGAAACTCTTTCTCGTAAGTTATACGTGGGAAGAAATCTATGCAGATGACCTTAAACCTGAATGTAAAGTTAATGACACTTAGCTGAATGTCTTAGATACAATTATCATGTGAGTTTTTTTTTAAGAAAGTCAGAAGAAGCCAAGACCGCTTTCTCCAAGTGAAGTCTGCTTATTAGTGATCACAGCAGTCCACTTTAGCTGCAGTTGTTTCACATATTCATCTCCATTTCACACTAAATCCTTATTATTTTTCCATTTATAAATGTATTGATTAGTCAAGGTGACATCAGCACAAAGTCTAATCAGCTTGTTGGAAACTTCAGAAAGAAGAAATGTTTTGTTTGACACATTAATCTCAGATGGAGCCAAATAAGTCACACTGTATAAGTGCTTTAGTTAAAACTCCAACGCCAGATCTAATGAACTTGAGATATTTATACACAGGGAGTGTTGATAGAACCGCGTTACAAAGAAAGGTCAGGTTTATTGTGCTCCAGGTAAAATATTTTCCTCAGATGCTTTGAAGCTAATCTGTGTCTTTAACTACATGGATGGAAAATCGATGTACTTGTATTCAGCAGGTACAGACCTGAACGAATTGACTTCAGACGCCAAGTTAAACTTTAAACAAGATCAAATTCAGAACAAGACTGGAACAGAAATGCTGCTGGCTAATGGAACCTGGTGATAACCGTTAACGTTCCGCTGAAAACTCTCTCGTTTATGCTTATGGATGAGGATAATGAATATTCCTGATGCTTCGTGTTCCTGTAATTGTTCATGTATATGTTTTGCTTTTAATGCCATCCAGTCCAATTAAATGTTTCTCTCGCTTTGTTAATGAAGGACAAAACGAGAGCGCACGGATCGTCTTTATTTTTAATGAGCGTCAACGGCATTGATCTAATGATGCATAAGAATGTTCAGCAGCGTGAACGTGTGAAGAGGCCGCAGTTCTTCCATATCTGTCAGTGTTGTGTTTTCAAGGTGTTGCACTGCCTCCAAGTGGCCAAAAAGTCAATTTAATGCAGGTTTAAATAACTAACATGATGAAGACAGTTCAGACATACAGACACTTAAGAACTTCCTCTGCCATGGCCAAGAGTATAGGACACAAAAACAATACGTCAGCCTGTGATAATCAACAGTTGTTATGTTGGATATGCATTTCATTGTATACAGAGTAAGAAGTGCAGGAGATAAAAACTGTCCCCTCTCCTCCTCCTCCAGCCCCGTGTGGAGGCCACTATTCAGCCCCGAGTGGAGTTATCTTGTCTCCCGGCTGGCCTGGTTACTACAAAGATTCCCTCAGCTGCGAGTGGGTGATTGAATCAGAGCCTGGACGCTCCATCAAAATCACGTTTGACAGGTGGGTGGCATAAATCTCTGATTCCGCGTATAATAAAGACTATCGGGGCTCTGCACAGGCAGAAGTGTGCAGATTCATTAGACTCACCATCAGTTACTTCTGACAAGCAAAGATTTACAAGACTTAAAGTTATGGGAACTCACCAAGAACATGGTAATTATCTCCTAAATTTCATAGGCTGTGTAATTAATATTGGGAGTTGTATATTGATCAGGAAGGCTGGGTAATATTTTGGTTTACGTTATGCGTTCCCATTAGCTGTGAACCGGTGATAGAAGCAATGCTGTAGAGGCCCCTGTAAAATCATTTTTCATTGGTTTGAGTTTCTGTTTTAACTTTATTTCATTGTAAAGTGCATTTAACAACACTGGCTTAACAACTTGTAGAGGTCTTGAAAGACTAGAGCTGTTAAACTTTTTTCCTGGCTCTGTGCACCACTCAATTAAACAAAAATAAGAAGCGATACATACACAGACAGTATGATTTTCATGGTTGTGATTGTCTCAGATCAATAGTCGTTAAAGCTTTACAATGGAAATTCAGCAGGTTTTAAGGACCAGTTGGCCGTCGTGTTTCGGCAACAGCATTTTGTTGCCTTGACAAGCTTGGGTATGAATGCTGCACACAGATCCAGTATTATGCGATGAACATGAAGCTTGATCCTCTTCCCAGTTTTCTGTTGTCCTAATTGTTTTGAAATAAATGTGAGGCCAAAATGAATAAATAAATAAAAAACGCAGATGATCAGCATTGTGACGTTCTGACATCGTTGTCTCACAGGTTCCAGACAGAGCTGGGATATGACTTTCTGGAGATCCACGATGGGCCAAACCTCCTGTCTCCGCTGGTTGGCTCCTTTAATGGTACCCAGGTGCCCCAGTTCCTTTTCAGCAGCAGCAACTTCCTCTATCTGCTGTTCACCACCGATAACAGCCGATCAAATGCTGGCTTCAAAATATTATATGAAAGTAAGTCAGAAACTAAAACAGCACGTCTGTGAATAGATACAAATTTTAGATTATGCAGATCAGCAAAACTAAATATAATAATCTAGTCTTTATCCACATGAATACCATTTAGACATCCAATCCTTTTTGTTTTCAGGCGTTACAGTGGACAGCTACTCCTGCCTGGACCCTGGTATTCCTGTCAATGGTATTCGGTACGGGCAGGATTTCTCCATCGGGTCCACAGTATCGTTTGGTTGTGATTCTGGCTACAGACTCAGCCACGAGGAGCCGCTAGTATGTGAGAAGAACCACTGGTGGAGCCACCCCTTACCCACATGTGACGGTAAATACCTAAAAAATAGCAAGTCGTGTATAAAAATGTCCGGCCCTTTATAGGCAGGCATCACTCTACAGTATACCTGAGCATTGATCAATACATCACCATCCTCGGCTCTGTATCATCTATTGGCAGATGAAAAAAAAAATAATTTTCTACTAGATTGCTTTCTCGACCACCAGCACATTCACATCAACACAACGTTTCATCAACATGTTGATGCAGAGACAATATGCACAGTATGGCTTGTGGGTGCCATACTTACATGACAGAAGGTCAACATGACTGTCCTTCCAGTAACTGCACACTGGCATTCTATTTTCAGTACAAAGAGTTCTGAAAAGTAATTAAAGAAAAAACAATTAACTAGTTGATCCAATTGAAAAATGCATATATATATATATCAGCAGTGCAGCCCGCCTGGGGAGCTGAGCCACATAGAACATGTTGTTCTGCGACAAAACCACTGGTTGAATCTCTCTTTCTCTCTCTCTCTCACGCACACACACACACACACACACACACACACACACACACACACACACACACTTGGATGTACACAGGGGCAATTTGCAGTGAAGGCTGCTGTGGCTGATAGGGGATGATTTGAGGAGAAGATTAGAGATCTGTGGCCATGTACAGTGTGTGTGTGTGTGTGTGTGTGTGTGTGTGCGTGTGTGTGTGTGTGCACGCATGCACGTGTGTGTGCGTGTGTGTGCGGTGCCTTTATCCATGTGCCTCCTGTCACCTCCTCTCCTGTGTGAACCGTGAACACAGGAAGGTTTGAGGTAAGGTTGACGAGAGCCTGTGTTGGTTGTCACCTCCTCTCTCTTCTCTCTCAAATCAAGGAGTGTCGGGGGGGGGGCACAGGAGTAGCTGAGGGGAGGAGAGGATCTGTTCTCTCTCTCTCTCTCTCTCTCTCTCTCTCTCTCTCTCTCATTCCAATCATGGGGGAGCAGGAGACGAGGGGGGAAGGAGAGATGCTGCACTGCTGCATCAGTTTTGTGGCGGCTTGCTTGGTTCGGCTTGTTGGCTCATTCGCTCGTTAACCACATTTGAATTGCACAGTTTTCCGGGATTGGCAGTGGTTTCCTGCGAGGAGACAGTCTGAGCATATGAACATCAAGCACGCTGCCTGGAATTTGCGGGCAGAATGCCATTAGACTGTGTTTACACACCATCTTAACATAGAAATATAGGAACTGTTTGCTGCTGTGGTTGGTTGGAAATGGTCTGCAGTCATGATTGACAACTAGTACATGATGAATTCAAGCATGACAGCTCCAAAGGCAGCCGACTCAGGCCGGGAAAGTGCTGCAGAAATCAAACCCTAACCCTGACTCCAAGCGAGAGGATTCTCTTAGCGATTGTGTGAATTTAAATGAGTCAAACATGGTTCCAATTACTTTATCACGCCTTTTTGACGTCCAGAGATTGATGTTTTAGTGGAATCACTCAACCCAACTTCATTCAAATGGAAGAGAAAATGGATGGAAAGCCTTGCTGACAGATAGAGGTGGAGAAAAAGGCGAGATGGATTTCAAAGAGAGACGGAAAGACAAGGACAGAGAGAGAGAAAGTGGCAGAGATAGAGATGTAATGTAGTGTTTCAAACTTCTCACATAGCTCAGCATTCAACATTAAGAGCTTCCTGGCAGAAAAGTATTAATAATTAATAGAGCTATGAGTGTGTGCGCATGCAAGTTTTTGTGCATGAGTGTGTGTGTATCAGGTCGTGTAAAAACACAATGTGTGTGTGTGGTGTGTGTGTGTGTGCATGGCTGCTTGGATCTGTGTTGTTGGAAATATTCTCATTCCTCAGCCTTGTTTTGAGGGATGCTGATGTTGTAAAAGTCGTAGTGGCTGAGAGTGAAGACACTGATGCTCCGGTGTGGTTTGAGCACACTTTCAGTGTCTGACTTGCCTGCTTGATGCAGCTGTAGCGGAGGTCGTCATTACAGGGGGCAGTCCGGGCTGCAGTTCGCAGAGTTGGTGGTTCTCCGCTCCCAGTGAACTGGTTAATTGTCCTGCCCAAGGAAACGTCAGCAGAACTTTCAGGTTTGACCTTCTCCCAGGTGCTCTGCCACCGTCGCACTTTTGAGGTAATGTTATGCCATTTTATAGGTTTATTGTAAGAGAAAATGACAGGCCGGTCGGCCAACTGTAAGATGAACCAACTGGAGCGAGCAGAAATGAAGCACCTTGCAACACATGCGTGCATTAGTATGCATGGAATGAGCAACAGATTTTTCCAAGCTTTACCGAAGACCTGGTCTCAACTCTGAGCATCTCTGTGCGAGCACAGGTCTCTCACTGCATAACAATGTGCACAGCTGAACCATGGGCAGAACTCGCAGGGTCATCCTGAGGCTGTACTGAGAGGTTCAAAATGTTTTAAGTGGTCTCGAAGAAACATTTGCACTGCGTCAATGCGTTGAATATCACTGCATTGAATAGCTTCAAGTCAATTTTTTTTTTTTCAGAAACTAAAGATATTTTATAGTTCTTTCACACCACAGCAGCTATCACATAGCATTAATGTCGAGGAAAACTATCTTAAAGTTATAGCATTGTTTTTCTTCTGACTTTTACTTCATGTCTCAGATTTCTGCCTCAAAACAAGCTGGAGCTCAGAGACTGTACATCCCAGAGCAACAAAATCTTGCGAATAGGTTTCAATTCTCCCACACTCATTGCACAGGGTACAGAGTACACTTATTGTCCAGATGGTCACTTGTTATGTAACAAGCAACTTGCATTTAAGCCAGTAATTCCAATTCCTCCAGTAACTTTGTTTTTAACTACTTTCTTTTCACATTTGGCTCCCAGCATAGACACATATATTTTTGATTGACTTGGAGTTGTTTTATACAGAATCTACCATTGCTATCAATGCTGATTGAGTGCAAACATTCAATATCAGATGAAATAAAACTCCAAATGTGTATGGATAAATACTTCAAGGTTCAGTGCCAGGTGGCATTAAATCCTCCACACTGGACCTTTAATTAGCAGCATGGATCTTGAAGATTGAGCTAATTACGGCTAAGCACAGAAGCAGAACGTTTTGTTCTGCTAGAGAGAGACGCTATCGCTTAGTACATAAAAGTATTTATGCTCCATGTGTTTGCAACTACAGAGTGTACTTACAAGTGGAAGTGCTTTTAGAGGTCCATAAAAAGCTCCTTTGAACCCCGGCTACACAGAGTGGGACCCTAAATGAGCGAGGATGTCACACTTTCAACATACAAGGCGCTGTGGTCGCTGTCGTCACTGAAACCACGTATTGTCACCTACAGCAGATATTAAAGATCCGTCCTCTTTATGCAACACACTCAAGCAAAGTGAGTCAGATCAAAACAAGCATGCATAATTTAAATACCAGCAGATTAAACTGATACGTTCCTCTAAAGAGAAAAATTAACACAGTTTTAGTTCATCTCTTAGCGTTATTATGCTCTGTCTACATATATGAGGGATGACTTGAATCTCCTGTGCAGTTAATCATTGTCAGCCGTTGGATAGCTTCAGGGACATTAAACTATATCAACAGAAAATAATCCATTATTTATAATTCCAGTGTGCGGTGGATTTTACATTATTTATGTCATTATTTTATGTCTGCGCAACAGTGGGAGGAATAAATCAGAACAACACAAATTTTGTAGCTGTCAGAGAATGCAGGCCTTTCCACCCTCGAGTTTAAGAGGAGTTCTCTCTCTCTCTCTGTATCAGTCTCTCTTTACCGCGCTCTCTCCCTCTCTCTCGTAGCGATTGTACTATAGAAGTGGTATTAAAGGTCCACGAGGGAAGCGTTATCTCTTTTAACAATCAACCATCTGATGCTAACCTTCTCTCTGCCTCTGTCCCCTGTCTCTGCGCATCCCTCTGCCCCTCTCCCTCGCACTCTGTCTCTCTCAATCTATCCAGCTCTATGTGGCGGGGATGTTAGAGGTCCCTGGGGAACCATCCTTAGTCCCGGCTATCCAGACAGCTACCCTTCATCTCTCAACTGTACCTGGACTGTTGAAGTCAGCCACGGGAAAGGTAAGAGACACACACAGATTCACACTCCTTAATAGAGACAGACAGAGTGAGAGACAGTAGCAAGCAGCACACACGAGTGTAGTGCAGCTACTGCTACAGAACAGCCACAAACTTACATTACGGGAAAGTCTGTTGGAAACTAAAGAAAAGTTAGCATGTTTCATGTATCATGATGTTAGCAGTGGCGGAGTTGCATCAGCTGTAATCACAGTGTAAAATGATGCGATTACACTGATGGGCTGAGGATGTCAATGTCTGTCTGTGTGTGTCTTTAACAGGAGTCCAGTTTCAGTTCAATTCTTTTCATCTGGAGGACCAACACGACTACCTCTTGGTTACCGAGAACGGGAGTTTCCTGCAACCGCTGGCTCGCCTGACCGGCAACGAGTTGCCTAGCAACATCAATGCTGGTCTCTATGGCAACTTCAAAGCCCAGCTACGATTCATCTCTGACTTTTCCATTTCATACGAGGGCTTCAACATAACTTTCTCTGGTAATTTACTTGTCTACACTCATATTATGCTATTATACTCCAATTATACTCCAAGGGGCTGTTTAGTTAATTCAAGAGGTTGATTTTTCTGTCATGCTGGAGCAACACAGAGTCAGCCAGGACACTCATGGAGGGGGGGATCCAAGACGTCACAGTAAAATAATAGCTTCCATTTAAAAGAGCAGAGCAGAGCAACATTTCAACCAGAATAAAGGCAATTACAGTCTCCTGAAATGTGTTCTGGTAAATTATCAGTCTGAGCTCTACTTCAGGTAGTAAAGTTACTAAAGAAATGTCGTTAAGTTCATTTATATAGCACCTTATCACAGAGTACTTCAAAGTAATACAACAGACATAAAATCCAAACACTATACAAGTGCAGGAAGCTAAACAAAGAGTCGAGCTGCTTTTTAATGGCCTCCACAGCATCCACAGGTCATAAGGTCTGACAGGCCATAACCACTAAAGCACAGTCTTTTTTCTCTTTAAAACATGAAGTGAGGTGCAACCGACAAAGCCTGATCAGAGAACCTCAGTGGCCTTCTTGGGATATAAGGCTGAAGTGGCTCACTAATGCAGGTGGATGCCTGACCTCGCAGAGCTCGAAAGTGATCAAAAGGATCTTGCGATGGATGATCCAACACATCACTAACGAGACACATTTTCTGGCCTTTCCCATATGGACAAGTCTGAGTGGAGCACAATAATCAGTTTTAGAGGGATTAAACGCTCTGAGATTATTTAATGAAATTGTATATAATTTAATCTACATAATTGTGGTGCAATGTATCTTTAAAGAGTAATTGAACACAGTCTTACTTCAGCTTCCAATTTGTGGCAACAAGGTGCTTTTTTCACAACCTAGCATAGACTAGACCAGGTATGCAGAAACGTCACTGCTGTGACAGGGATTGAAAACAGAAAATTCTGTAGATGTCAATGCAGTTTGACATCTCTGTGTTTGCCTTCCTTTCATACTAAACTATCTAATCTAAACATATATTTGATCAAATCACCAGGTAGGCTAGCGACTGAGCCTTTCCAGGGTGCCCCTTTCATACCCAATCATGATACTATCACCTGTTACCAATGAACCTGTTTACCTGTGGAATGTTCCAGAAGGTGTTTTTGGAGCGTTCCACTACTTTCCAAGTCTTTAGTTGCTCCTGTCCCAACTTGTTTGAAACATGTTGCTGCATCAAATTCAGAATGAGCATATACAGTATTTACAGGAATCAATGATGCTGATGAGGTAAAGCATTAAATATATCTAATTTGTACTGTTTTGAATTGAGTATATGTCAAAAAAGGATTAACAAATTAGCACATTCGTACAGCACCCCAACCTTTTTGGAATCCACGTTGTAGTGGGAGTAATTCTTCAAAGCTACAAGTGATCTCCACAAAGCAAAGTATATACATTTAAAAAAAAAAGGGGGATCCAAAACAGACCCTTGGGGAACGCCACGAGTCAGACTCACAGGGGTCTGCAAGTGTGACCCCATAGATACCCACCCGCTGCCTACATAAGCCAGCTTATGCATCAGTCAGCACACAGTGATCAACACTCTCAAAAGCTGCACTGACATCCAGCAAAACCAAGCTCCTGCGTCGCTGTGTATCAGGATGTCACTGGAGATTTTGACAAGGGCTGTTTCAGTGGAATGCAACTGACAGCAGCTATGACTGAAAATTGTCAAGAATACGATGCGCACCCAAGCTTCCTGGCAACCAGTTTTTCTGCAACTTTAGATTTAAACAGCAGCTCAGAAATAGGCTTGTAGTTTGTGTTATCAGTGCTGCTTTGCAGGGAGTCCAGGGTACATTTTATTGACTTCACAGACATTTGCCGTGTGCCATCTTGTGCCACATGTGAACAGTTTCACATATGCCTAAATGACACAGCCCCCCATCACAAAACTGCTGCCTTTCTGGGCGAATGTTTGCCTGTCAGTCTCCCTCTAAATGGAGATATTTCCCTGCTGGCCTCAAAGACTACCCATAAAACCTTGGGAATAGCTCATGAAAAAAAAGCTTATGAGAAGAGAGAGGTTATACAACATTAAACTGAATGTAACCCACCATTAAACAACACAAGAAGAAGGAAATAAGATGGAGATTAACTCCTCACCGCCTCAACAGTGGCCTTCTGAGAATATCTAAAAATCGCACTTGCTCTCCCGCTCCATCGTCGTGTCCACCACCCTCATCCTAAATAATGAAAGGGTTAAGAGTCCAGTCCAAGGCTGCATCTGCATTTCATAAAAGAAAACCCTCTGCCTGACTGCCCTTTCAACACTCTCTCATTGACTCTAAATAAGGGAGCACATGAATCCGAGTCCAGGACGTTTTACTGCTTCCCAGATGGCATAAACTGATACTCGGAATGTAACACGTGGGAGATGTCACCAGAGATGTGTCTTGCCAATCTCAACATGCTCAGCAGTCTGTGTCATCCCACAGCACACTGTGACATACACATCACAGTCTTAGCCCGCTGAAGATAAATCTCCTGCTGTAGCATGCAAAACACGAAATCCGCGAGTGCATTTTAGGACACGGCGGCGTCAGCTCAGACTCACGACTTCTGGACTAATTATCACAGCTGTACATGAGACGGATCAGGGCCGGGAGGTGTTTGCATGTTTTCCGTTAGCATTTAATTTGGTTATGTTGGAGGTTCTGTTTTATATAATAGGATGGATTTTCCTGGACTTTGAGAGTGATAGGTATTGATTTGTTGCTGTAACACCATTAGTAGAGGACACTCTAATCTTATCACCTCTCACTTCCTGTTATTACACTTATACAACACTCAGTTCTGCTGAGTGTCAGAAAATCTCTTATTAGTACACATTTGAATATATATTTTTGTTCACGGATATTGTTCATCTCTAGGTTTTTAGCCACACAAAGGGCGGATTTCAGAGCATGACCCATTGCAGTGTGTTTTTGGTGTTTATTCACGGATGTGCTTCGTATTCAGTTGCATTGTATTTTCTGCAGAATATACTTTGGAGCCATGTGAGGACCCTGGGATGCCTCGCTTCGGCAGGAGAAACGGCTACAGTTTTGGCGTCGGAGACACTTTGTCTTTTTCCTGCAATATGGGATATCGCCTAGAGGGGGCGCCAGAGTTGATCTGTCTGGGAGGAGGGCGGAGAATGTGGAGCTCTCCGCTACCGAGATGTGTCGGTACGTGGTAATGTTTCTCCTGATTTTATGTATTATTATCTAAAATCCTGCCCTGTTTTGCTGTTAAACAAGACATTGGATATTGAGAAGTCAGATTTTTTTGTCGGCCACCACTCTACATTGCCAAGTGTTTGCAGCATTTACCGTATGTAAGGTGCACATGTTCAAAGCAATACAAAGCCATGTTTGTGTGTAATCTTGCAAAAATATTTAGTTAGAGAATACTGAAACTCACAAGAGAATAGTTAGTTTGTCTTCCATTGTTATCATTACAGTGAAGAAACTGTATTTTGCCTTCTCAATTACCTCCTGTTTCACAAACAAAGACAAATATGATTTGAAATGCGTTTTGAACGCTGGCCTGCAGCAAACAGAAAAACAAGTTCGGCTTCTGTGCCTGTGTCGAGGTTCTTTGCCGTCACAGAAGCATTTGCCCACATTGTGATATTCAGAAAGGAGGAAGTTCTGAAGGCTTATTCCTTTACAAACCTGGGCACCTTCAATTCATAATCCAGCACACACACATACACACACACAAGGCCAAACTGGTTTGTTTGTCCTGTATAGAGCACGACACAAAGGTAAAGGATGTGAAACAGTTTTTTTCAGATAATGTACAGCTGTCTTTCGTTTTTAAAACTCTTTTTTAAGCTGTGTACCAAAACTTGCAAGTAATACAGCGAACAAAACAGATTCTGAACTGAATAGGACTTCTGCAGAAACACATTTATACAAGCCACATTTCACTTACTGGAAGAACAATAAATGTCGGCGATATTTCCAGGAGACGAGTCACCGGTGGGCAGAGAGTTTGGGCCTGTTCATAATCCTGCATGACACCTTATAATTATGAAATTCACTGTCAAGGACAAGCATAAATATGACTCTGATTTTTTTTTTTATTTAACACTTTAACATTTTGGATTCATCATGTTCTTGCTCAAGTTGAAACAGAATACAGTATTTAAAGAAATAACACCTGGAGGGCACATACAGAGTAAATATACTGTATATGATATGAGCTGTATGAATAAAGAGCTTTAGGACAAGAACATTCAAAAGGTGTGTTGGTGGTTTTGGCCAGGGTTAATCTAAAATATTTCTATCTTGAGTGGGAAATGTATTTACTCTGAAAAGAGGATCAGATGCTCAGATGCGGCAGAACATGGTCTATTGTTGCGGTGCAGTGTACAGTCGGGTGTGCAGTTGGTTCATGGGCCGCACTGAGCTCTAATTTATAATGATGCAACTCAAGGAGACTGTCATCTACAGTGGAGGCTCAGACGCAGCAAACAAAAACATGCATTAGTCTGCAATATGAACTATTCGCCCGAGGACCTAAGTGCAGTCGAGACTTCTCCATTAGAGATTTACCTTTTAAAATCTGTGTACATCCTGTGTCATGTCACTAATTAATGTACAGGAGCAGGAGCTCAATGGAAAATATGTGAAATATTAGAGTTCAATGTTTTGTTAACATGTGCTGAAGATATTTTAAAGATGGACTGACACACATACACACACACACACACACACACACACACACACACACACACACACACACACACACATACATACACTCCAAATAACCCTAATGACAAAGGAGAGAGAGAAAATGGTGTGTGACATTCATGGGTGTGAATCTCTGCCTGTGTTTGTGTTTCTGCATTGGGTCTGATAGCAGCACTCCAGTCATTATCCTCGGCCAAGACATCAGCCTCACAATGGCTCCCTGGGCACCGCAGAACGGCTTACCGACTGTCACTCTACAGTTTAGAATAAGTCCAATTCAGAACATGAATTTACACACGAGGATCGATACCATGTGCTCATAACTGCAGCTTCTTTGTACGCAAGAAATGTGTAAAATGAGATGTGATTCGAGTGTAGATGTAGAATCAATACAGGGTGATAATAAAAGCCAAACAGACGGCAGTGAAAGTTGCTCCACTCCACAGGATTGTGAGAAGCACGGGACTACAGAAAGACACACATTAACCAGCCACATATATGTCGATATCCAGCAACTTCTTAATTTTAGATCGCTGGTGAGAACATTTTACACCGCAGTCTTATTTTCAGCCTTGCATCATGGATGCAGGGCCAGTGTTTACGTCTTTGGCTCTCTGTCATTAACGTGCAAAGACTAATAATGCAAAGAGGTGGGCGTGGTGTTGCACGCCGGTGTTCTTTTGTGTGGTGCGGTTTGCTGGAATTAATTCCTGTGCATTGTGTTGATGAGGTGCAAATCATGTAGTGGAGAGAAGAGGAAAGGAATGGTTGGAACATGACAATGTGCTCTTTTCTCATCTGCATGTGTCTGAGATGTAAACTTGTACTTCTTTGGTTGCTTTAGTGGAGTAAAGCATTGCTTTGGTGGCCCGTGTTTGTAGTTTCCGAGTCAAACATACTGTTTTCATGTAGTGCTGTTTTCTGGACATTATCTTCTATTTAGCAGTTTTGCTCAGGGAAAGACGACAGAAGCAGGAGGGAGAGGGGGATAAGAGGAAACTCAGGAGAAGCAGAAGATGAAGGTTGATTGAAGCAGAGGAGGGTAAAGTAGGCACTATTCATAGAGAGGGAGACAGAGAGAAAAAGCAAGAGCGAGGGAGTTAAAGAGGAAAGAGGGAGAGGGTGGAGAGGTAATTTTCTAAATGGAAACTGTAGCAGCGTGATTTATTGACGATATGACAGCTGTAATATGACTATTACACCAGTAGAGACACAGCGAGAGGATGATAATAAGAGAGGAAAGGGACACGGATTCTGTAGATGGAGGGCACATGTGAGAAGTGCCGAGAGCAGGTATTTTTAGGTAAATTAGTGTCTGAATTTTACTACCTGCCCGTTCTCCTCAATGGCAGTGGATGGCTTACTCTGCACCTGTTCAAAACAGTTATTAAATTGTGCACACACACATACACACAAGCGCACATTAGAGCTATTCGTGGATTTATCGGGGAAAAATGAATCATCTTCTCTGAGGTGGAGAAATCTCTGCACACGTTTACGCTGAGCAGGTTTAAGAAGGGAAAATCAACTGTCCAATGAAAGTTTTACTTTATTATGTTTTCCCATATGCTCTCACATCACAGTAAAACTCTCAAGACTCTTTAAAAAAAACCCCTGTTTTTCTTTCTGGGTTTGCCATCAGCGGAGTGCGGATCTTCAGTTATAAACAATGAAGGCATCCTTCTCTCACCAAACTATCCGATGAACTACGACAACAACCACGAGTGCATCTACAGCATCCAGGTAACAAACCTGTCCACCCTGACTGAGCGCGTTATTCTCTGTGGAGTTTAAAAATCATAGCAGATGTTAGTAGCTGTCCTCAAAAATGTGTGAGTACATATTGTTCCCTTTATTGGTCAATAAATCTAATATGGATTTGGTGTTTACTCTAGGTGCAGGCTGGGAAAGGCATCAACATCTCTGCTAGAACCTTTCATCTCGCCCAAGGGGACATACTCAAGGTAGACACACATTCGGTGATTCCTCTGTCATTCTTCCTGACTTCCTCTCACATCAGTCTCTAAAACTGAACAGTGATGATAAGACAAAAGATTCCACTCACACCTTTGAAAGCTAAACTTGGCCGTCACTGGTCGGTTTCCGTGTTGTGTCTGCATCTCATTGCGTTGTTGTTGCTGTTGCAGATTTATGACGGTAAAGACAACACAGCCCATGTTCTCGGAGCGTTCACGGGATCGTCTATGCTGGGCCTGACGCTGATCTCCACGTCAAACCATCTCTGGCTGGAATTTTACAGCGATGAAGAAAGTACGGGGGAAGGATTCAAACTGGTCTACTCGAGTAAGCGGACACAGCAGTATGAGCCCAACCCAACCTAAAACCTGAATGTGTGGTTGAGTTCTGTTCTGAGAAAGAATACACTGTAAAAGAAACAGCTTTACCCTCATATATAATTCTCATTTTAGAACCTCTGTGTCAAACTGGTATGAAAAGCATAGCTTGCATGCACACAGGATTAGCATGCAGTTTATACAAGCAAGCTGTTGTGGACAAGAAAGTAAGTATACACTACAAGTTAGTTTTAACACACGCTGGGATTGGTTAAATGGACTGTTCAGGTAATACGAGGTATTCTCAGATCCATAACTTATACCAACTGGGACTTGCTACAAGTGTACTTTACATGAGTATTATTAACATGCTGTTAAAGTGGACAGCCCAAGAGAATAAAGCTAATCAGTATGGGAGTTCATCATCAGTTCAGCAATTAAATGCCACATGACAGCTGCACTAATTACTGGGAAATACAAGTTTTAGTTGCTGAATTGAATTCTAAATGGTTCTCATTTGTGAAACCATCACAGAACTGAGATGATCACAAGAAGCTTGTCACGTTTGATTAACAAAGCTTTCAGAGAGCCCTGATTCCCGCGTAGGATCCAGCTATTAAAGGTGCGTTCTGATGTTCATCAAAGCACACCCACATTTGGCCGTGCCCTCTCGGATGCAGAGTTGAAATTAGAAAATCTAATTGTTTAAATGGAGTCATGGAGGAGGATTTGCAATCCGCTTCAAATTGTATTGTCTCTGCTGTATGAGTAGAGCGGAGCATTACTTACTCCTCTGCACCTCAGCTTCCTCATGCTAATGCACATAGAAATTAGTTTGCCACACAAATGCAAAGCATCGCTTTCGAGAGCACTGAGCAGCACTTTTTGTTTGTAGTGATGAAAAACTAATATATGCCTCTAGTGTGATATAAGAGTTGGAATTCAATAAAACGCAGAGGTGTGATTCAGTGAATAATGCATGATGGTTTATTTTCTTATGTACATGTCTGACATACAGAGAACAATTTCAGGTGGGCAACCACTCACGCTCGATGTCAGGACGATGGCAGATGTGTTCAAATTGCCAAATGGTAAAAGTACAGCTTTGCAAATAGCCATTTCTTAGGATTTAGACATGCACCGACTGCAGTCTTCCAGAAGATAACTCAAATCCTGGCGTACCTCGTCTTCCAGGTAATACCGTAGATCAAATCCTGGTTAAGGTCTTATAAGGATAAGCTATTTATATACCTCTTCATATCCCGCTCTGCAAAATTGTGCGCATGAATAAACTGAATATTCTGAATATTACCATGGAAACTGAGCTTAGATAGACTGTGAAAAACAACATTAAATTGGATAAGGTGTATACATGCTCCAGTATCTCTCCTAATATTGGTATGTCTCATATATCTTTTTTTTTTTATTGTTATTATTAAATCGGGATGAGAGCTTAACAGGATGTGTGATCTCAGCAAGCTCATAAACAGAATACTTAAGTATGCCAGATATTGAGGGAACATTGCTGTGCATCTAAACAACACTAATTCTGTTTTCTCCAGTGGGTGTTAGATGTCCCTCAGCGAGTGTTTTAAAAAGACACACTGTTAATATCCCCCTCCGTCTTCTCCTCTCTCCAGGTTTTGAGCTGTCTCACTGTGAGGACCCAGGCGTCCCTCAGTTCGGCTTCAAGGTCAACGACCAAGGCCATTTCTCCGGGAGCAGCATCACATACAGATGTGAGCCTGGATACACTCTGCACGGGGCTTCCACTCTGAAGTGCATGACAGGCGAAAGGAGAGCCTGGGATAACCCTCTGCCTTCTTGTATCGGTATGTCTCTCACGCCGTGAAGCCCTTCGCACTTTGAGAAGAGGTCAGACACACGAAGGCACATACGCACAAAATGATGGATTGAACCTTGAACTTTGCTCTGTAATAAGCTTGAGAGGAAAAGGCGAGGAGGGTTCATTGTTGCTGTGGCTTTCACTGGTATTACTCAATTTCGCGCTCTGGGAAATGCATCATTTATAGCACTTGATTAATGTATTTGTCGCTGCTCAGCTACACAAGACCTGTCAGAGGTATAAACAGAGCTTTTTTTTTAATTTACAAAAGGCAAAAATCAAGAGCAGGATGTATCGGTGAGTAAATATCAGCATAGTTTGTCACTTTTGGGTGTTTTTTCCTAATAAAAGTGGTTTTGACATCAAGCTGGAATATCAACTTTGCCCAGAACATACTTGGTGAACACACAGCTTCTAATAAGCAGCGCCTGTTCCATGTCTTCCTCTGCAGTCCGACGCAGAGTCACTTGCTGTTTTATGCAAAGTCTCTGCTCAAAGGATATTCATTCAATAATCTGAAAGGAAAGCAGGTGGAGGCCAATTTCCTGTGGAGCAGCCTTCTTGATTTCCTCATGAGATCACACACTGCGGTAGTTTTAAAGTCTCAATGAAAAGCCTATTTATTCAGGACAGTTTACCACCTGGACTCCCTCTGCCCAATTGATCCATTTCCTTTCCTGCTGTGGCTGATTTGCTCTCTGTTCCTGGAGACCGCCCTCTTGATCCCACCAATGCTCTATCTCTACTCAAACATGCCCACACACACACACACACACACACACACACACATTCAAACACACATGGATCCAAACTCCTTTTCTTATGTGTTTCTCTCTGCTTGTGTTTTACCTTTATTGATGTCATTCTTACTCTATAAAGGGCCCAATGACAAGCCTGTTTGATAGAATTGTTTCATAAACACTTTTTAATTTCATTTTCCTTTGTTTTTGCTGCAGCCCGCTCCGTGTAATCACTGTAAAACCTACTGGGAAGCAACTTGACATATTTCCAAATGTTCCATTATAATATCATTTCCTGTTTAATTCAGTTTTCAGGGCTTCAATCTAACGGGAAAATAAAAACCACAGCTCTGAATATTGATGTCAACAAGTCAATAACAGTCTTTTACTGGCTATGCAACATCAGGCCTCCAGAACACACACACACACACACACACACACACACACACACACACACACACACACACACACACATTCATCAGCATTTTGGTGTATAGTGCCTAAAATGCTTGCATCTGAATAGTATTTAAAGATTATTTGGACACATTTCCAGTCTTTCCTAGTAGGTATTTGGTTGAATGATTACATTCTCTAATTAAACCCAAAACAAATGTGAAAGCCTACACAGAATGACACACAAAATGGCTGCTGCAGCTGTGCCCCAGATGGGAGCTATAAGCATAACAGCAAGCCTGATGTCCTTTCTTCCATCGCCGCCTTCCTGTGAACTTTCTGATTTTGGATTCAGCTTAATAAGTCTCTCTCTTCTCACTATCAATAATGAAAGACTCATAAAACCACTGGCTGATATGCTCTGACTTTATATTTTAGCAGTGACACGCCATGACCTCAGCTAACCTCCAGTCTTAATATTATATTGCTTCTTATTATTACTGTTTCCTTCTTTACCCCCCTTTGGTTCTCTCCTTTTTTCTCTCTCTTTTCCCGCTTCCTCTCCCTTTTTTTCCTCCGTCCCAACTCTTGATATTGCTCCTGTTACTCGAGATAATATATTCCAGTGACGAAGGGAGGGCAGCCTCAAGGAGGAGGAACATGGGGAGGGAGGGGAAGCAGAGAGGAGATGAAGATTGTGGAAATATATAACCGATAGAGACAAAGAGAGAGGGGGAATTATTTTCTGTTATATAATTTGTGGAGGTTTTCTTTAGGGATGAATGCAAGATCAGCACTTTGTCTCTTCTTCCTCTCCTTCTCTTCCTCTGCGTGAGAAATACAGAGAGAGAGAGTTAGCTTCTTTCTTAATCCATTTGCTCTGTGGTGATGGTTTAATCACTGCTCAGTGGCTACTGAGGTGCACCTAGTGGATCTGATTGCCTTAATAAACAATTGCCACGGACAGATAACTGGTCATACATCACGCACACATTTAAATACACACATACACACTCATCAATTGGCCATTTGTTTGCCTGGGTTGATGGTGTTTGTAACACCACAGCTGTGCTAATCAGACAGATAGAGATGTGGGACGTTCGTGCGGGTTCTGTGTGTCTTTAATGCCTCTGGCCTGTGTGTGTGTGTGTGTGATTCCCACAGCGGAGTGTGGTGGTCGCTTTAAAGGCGAGTCTTCAGGGAGGATTCTTTCCCCCGGATACCCGTTCCCTTACGACAATAATCTCCGCTGCACCTGGACCATTGAGGTGGACTCAGGGAACATTGTGAGGTAACGTGAGCCTCCCCAGTAGTAAAGTGAGAATACCAGTGTCGTTAATTTTAGTGCCTACTTCAGTGTTTTCCAGTCAAAAATAATTTCCTCTGAATGTTAATAGATTATCTGGATCTGTGATTATGTATGATAAGGCTTAAAATTGTGGCTCAGTTGAGCTACTGTACTGATCCCCTTTTCATATGATGAGCATATTGTAAACAGAGATGCTTGTACAGGCACTAGTCACTAATTCTAACTGATTAAACCAACGAGGGATCGGCAGTTGTTATGAAAGTTTGTCTGTACCTGTGAGAACTGTTAGAGTACAATAACAAAAATGTAAAATGACTCTTTATGATAATAAATTTTTCACCCTCCATAAAGATTCTTTAATATTCTTTTGTCTATTCTTGAGTTCTGACAGTTTCATGAAGAGATAATGTTTGTTTAAACTGTCGATAATATTTTTATTTTTCATGCGACTTCCAGTCTTCAGTTCCTGTCATTTGACACGGAGGCCAGCCACGACATGTTGAAGGTTTGGGACGGACCACCTGAGAATGAAATGTCTTTGGCAGAGCTCAGTGGCTCTCTGCTTCCTGAGGGAATCCACTCCACGCTCAACACTGTCACTGTTCAGTTTGAGACCGATTTTTACATCAGCAAGTCAGGATTCGCCATTCAGTTCTCTAGTAAGCAACAGCCACAACTAATGCACTAATCATTACTAAAATGACAAAAAAAAAACTGAATATCAACATTTCACATAATTGAGAATCCAAAGGTTAATAATTGTTCTACTTGAAAACCTAATTTTACCGGTTAGAAAACAGATATTCCATAATACAAAATAGTAAGCAGTTACTTGAATTACTGCTGATTTTATGCACTTATGAGTAAATGCATTAGCTTAATACTGCAACAAGATATTCATTGTGACACAGATTTTTCTAATCGCCCTCCCCTCTTTCTCCCTCTCTGTCTCTCTCCGTCCAGGCTCGGTGGCTACAGCCTGCAGGGACCCAGGTGTACCAATGAATGGCAGTCGTAGTGGAGATGGCCGTGAGCCGGGGGATTCAGTGTCCTTTCAGTGTGACCCAGGATATGAGCTCCAGGGGGACGACAAAATCACCTGTATACAAGTGGATAATAGATACTACTGGCAGCCCAGTCCGCCTGTCTGCATAGGTGAGAAGTCCAGCATCCATATATTTATAGGGACATGCAATAGATGTACTGCATACACAACTACAGTTGTTTGGGGCTCAGTACCTTGCTCAAGGACACGTCTGTGAATGACCTATAGGAGGGCTGTTTGAAATAGAGAATGTTTGTGACCTGAGCTTGCTACTTAATACATAAAATGTTTCATCTCCCACCTATTTCCATACTGTGTAATTAAAATCATTATTACTGCAATGGTATTTGAAGAGTATATTAGACTGAATGTATACCTTTGCTTTTATTCCCATCATAGCTCCTTGTGGAGGAAACCTAACTGGCTCCAATGGATTCATTCTGTCTCCTAACTACCCGCATCCCTACCCTCACTCAAAGGACTGTGATTGGCTCATTGCCGTCAACTCTGACTACGTCCTGTCACTGGCCTTCATCAGGTAACCTGTTTCAGTGCTTACCAATCAAAATCCAGCCACGACTTTACAATAAAATATTCACGTATGCAGAGCGGGTTTGCTGAGAACAAGTGTGCTTTTTCAGAAATGGTTGTTCAGTGATTGATTAAAAAGAACATATTCTCAGTTGCAGTGGAAATTTCAACCCTTTAAGTTTAAGATGTTCTAACACCACCAAAATCAGAAGGATTTATGCTCTGGTAGGATGAATGTGTGAATGAGTCTTTGGGGCTGGTGAAAGAAAATTCTAACTCAGTGTCAGAAGATAAAGGGCTTCTAAGTGCCAGCTTTCTTTTTGGTTTATTTTGCTTCATACAGTACGTTGGATTTTTTTTGCTATGTGAGGGCTTGAAAACCACTTGGGACAGTGGCAAAAATGCGCTTTTAAACTTCTACCATTCAGTGCTCTGAAAATACTCTTAAAATCTGCTAAGCTGACATCACCCTCAGGAAGTTTGTGCACATGTTTTCTAGTATAAAAAAACAACCAAAAATAACTCCAAAAACGTCAGTGTTGACTGTTTTTCTGTGCTTCTGTTCTACCCATCTGCTTCCCCCTTCCCCTTTTCTCTCTACATGTTTTCTTTATCTATCTTTAGTTTCAATATTGAGCCAAACTACGACTTCCTCTACATCTACGACGGTCCGGATAGCAACAGTCCTCTGATTGGTAGCTTCCAGGACAGCAAACTCCCAGAGCGGATAGAGAGCAGTTCGAACACCATGCATTTAGCATTCCGCAGTGATGGCTCTGTTTCTTACACTGGCTTTCACCTGGAATACAAAGGTAAAATATTCTGCCAATAGTCCTTATATAACTTTTAATCCATATATTCTGTGTAGTGTTAAGTGCCATAACAGCTTCTGAATGACTCAAAGTAAGACTACAAAGAGGCAAAAGACACATATTTTGCATTCTGGGAGAGATTAAAGTTTGTTTGAAAATGTTTAGAGCAGGGGGATTTCTTAACATCACAGGCAAATTTCACTGTGGTATGATAAGTAAACACATCTACGTGTACGATATAATCACTGTGCGAAAGCAGCATCCCATCATTTATTCTGCATTCAGCATCTAATGGTTTATATCTTCAATTAGATGTCACCTGGAAATAGACTCAATACATGTATGTCTTTTTCTGATGAAAAGAGATTAAAAAGTAGACACAAATTCCAGCTGGGAGTGCTTTATAGCCACCTTGTAACTGTCAATTGTTGAAAAATTATTTTTATATACGCTGCTTGATCTAATTGCACCAGGGGCTGTTTTCTGTCTTATCTGTTTTTCAGAAGCTCAGTAACTTGGGAGACTACTCTTTAAGGTTTTCACACTTAATGTGACAATGTTGTCTCCTGAGATGACAGGATGTCTCCAGAATGTTTCGAAATATTTCATTTTCACATTATTATCCTTCTTTTCACACGTTATCCCTAAAGATTCAATACAGATGTATGCAATTAAGTTTCACACACTGATGACAGTGTGCATCATGTTGATTGTAAGATGAAACGGAATGATTGCTTTCAGCATGGAGGGCCCATTGAATTAGTCTTGAAATTGTCAGTCAGAGGGGTGAGCTTGATTCACTTGCACAAAAGAATCAACACCGGCTTCATGTGGACTCAGGAATTAAGTCCTAAGTTGATGCAGGGTGGCCGTTAATCTATTAGGAGAGGGCCAGAGCCATAATTTACAAGGTTCATGTAGCATTCAGATGCCGAGGGATGAAGTTATGATTCTTGCTCCATCTTTGGCAAAGGCAGCTAAGTCAAACAGACTGTTAAAAAGGCCAACGAGATGCCTGCCTCATTTGATTATGGCTAGGGACATAGTTATTATTAATTTAGCTTACTATTTATGTGTGCCTGTCACTTTTTCTCTGCATAATGCTCTCTCTCACTTACTCACTGCTTCTCTTTCTCCCTGTCCAGCCAAGCTGAGAGAATCATGTTTTGACCCAGGTGTGGTTCTGAATGGGACCAGGCTGGGATCTGATTACAAGCTTGGCTCAACTGTCACCTTCTATTGTGAGGCTGGATATGTTTTACAGGTAGGAAAAGATGGATTGATGGATGGGTGGAGGGTTGGTTGCATGGTCAGATGGGTGGTTGAGTGGTTGGATACATGTTTGGTTTGCAGGTCAGATGGGTGGTTTGGTTGATTGCTGTTTCTTGGATAGGTGGGTGGATGGTCAATTGGTTGGTTGGTTGGTTAGTTAGTTGGTCAGATTGGTGGGAGGTCAGTTGGTTGGTTTGTTTGTTGGTTGAATGGATGGGTGGGTGAGTGCTTGACTTATTGGTTGGATGGGTGGGTGGCTGGCCAGTTCACTGGATGGATGGATGGGCATTTGGATGCATTGGGTGGGCAGTTTGTTAGTTGATTGGTTGAATGGTTGGTTGATTGGTTTGTTTGTTGTTTGGATGGTTGGTTGGTTGAATGGAGAGGTGGGTGGATGCTTGGTTGGATGGTTGGTTGGTTGGATTGTGTGGGTGGTTTATTTAGTTGGTTGGTTAAATGGTTTCTTATCGATTTAATGAATGGTTGGATGAATAGATGGATGGATGGTTGGTTGGTTGGTTGGTTAGTTGGATAGATGGATGGTTGAATGGGTGGATGTTTCTTGGGTTGGTTGTTGGTGTTTTTTCTCACAGTTAAAGTTTTGTTTTTTTTATTTTTCTTTAGGGTTACTCCACCCTAACCTGCAGTATGGGAGATGATGGCAGACCTGGGTGGAACAGGGCATTGCCTAGTTGTCAAGGTAGCACACGCTAAAACACAGACCGGAATACAGCATCCCTGCACACATCTTAAACTTAAGTTCAGCAATGTGATATTTTCTGTATGTGTGTCATCATCTGCCTCCCTGTGTATCTTATGTGTGCACATGTGTATGTTGTCCCCAGCTCCATGTGGAAGTCGTTCTACAGGATCCGAAGGGACTGTTTTGTCTCCTAACTTCCCCAGAAACTATACCTCTGGACAGACCTGTGTCTACTCCATATCTGTACCGAGAGAGTTTGGTAAGTTCATTCATAACACGCATGCCGTTGCAGTGAATACCATCAGTTCAAGAATATTTCACAGAATTGCAGAGAGTGTAATGAGTCCAGTGTGCGTGCTAGAGAGAAAACTTAAGTCGACAGTATTAAAGGAATTTATTCTTAACTCTTTAAATTATTTCAAAGTGTATGTGAAGATACAATAGAGTGAAACCTGTGATCCCAATTTTCTTTGGCACATATTCTCCAATTATTCTTTTACTAAGTGGAACTTGTTTGATTTTTTTTATTGGGAGGCCCCCTGAAGGAGCTACTTTTAACCACTAAAAACTAATGCAGATATTACACATGATCAGAAGATGCTCACTGTTCCATTTGTTTGATTCCTGGTCAAAGTTTTTATCATTGAGGTGACATTAGAAGATGAGGCTGTTTTTATCTTGCCTTGTTTGATTGGCAGTCCTTCAGTCAGACATAAGTGACACATCGTAAAGATATTAGTATTGTAAAAACACTGAGCAAGGCTGTTGGGAATATGAAGACATTAGATAAAATGTGACATTCAACACGTCCTCTTCGGTCTCTTAGCCTCTGCCACCATGTCTGTACTGAAAATACTGAGTTAACGTCTTCTTATAGCAAGACCCATAGTTGGTGGTGTGTAACGTAGTGCTGTTAAGCATAACACACTTCTTGTGGGGGATGGAAACCACTCAACCCAAGCTACATAGTGCTATAACAGGCATTCGAGAGAGTCAGAGTACCATGAAAATGATTCTGAAACTATTATTTTGGTAAAATAGTTGTGTAATGTTGCTCTAAGTTGGGGTTGCGTTGTCAAAGTATCAGTATCATTTAATTGTGCAATTGTATTTTTATTTGTGTCTCTAATATGACATCACATATTGACATCTAAATTATTGGTTGACTGATCATTAGAACGACGGCTTTTACAAACAATCAGTAATTGGTGAATATTATGCCCAATTATGCCCTGCGGTGTTATGAATAAATGGCAGCTTTCCCTGAGGCTGTTGATGGTTGCTGTCTCATTATATTTGCGTAGCAGCTTCTGGAGTGTCAGCTCCATGTAGATGTTTTGACTGAGAGGAGCTAACATTGGTTGGCCTACATACCGTATAAGACACACAGGCACACACCCTCCCTGAACCTCCCAAACAGAGTGAGAGACAGAGACTGTTTTGTTTGGTTGCAGTGCCGGAGCTTTACGTCCTGCCCGTATTTGTTAAGCAGCTGTCATTCTCAAAAAAAGAAAAAAGAAAAATATGTCTGTAATTTACAACAATTGAAGGTTACAGGCTCAAGGTTGCAGTTTCAAACCTTTCTGATGATCAAACAAGTTGAAATCACACCACTGGACTGGTTATTAAATAGTTAATGATGATGTTTCGCCATTCATGCAAATGGCTCCTTCAGTTTTAGCACCAGGTGGGGGAAACCCTTGGCACTGGTCCCCGTGGAGATGCCGTACCTCCTGTTGAATGAGGACATGGCTGAGGACACCCACTCAGGCAGCTCATTGGGAGGCATGGCAGCTCCACAGGGATCGATGCCCAGGTTTTCTCCATCTGATGTCAAGAGCTGAAGAAGCCTTTGAAATGAACAGCGAAACATTTCAATCATTTGATAACAAGTCCAGTGGATTGATTCAGACTTTGCCGGGCATGTTACAGCCCGGACGACTGAACAGATCCACCAGCTGTACGTGACTGCAGTGCAGAGGGGTTTCAGTCCCAACAGGCCACGTGGTGAACACATTTTGGGTTAACGCTGTCTGGCTTTGTTTGTGTGCTTGTTTCCATGATGTATGCTTATATGTTTTTCTTTGTTATCTCAGTATGAGTGAAAACCTCTGATATCTCAAAGCATGTAAGTTATTCCCTGTGTGCGTTAATGCTTTATGAGTCTCTGTGTGAATGCTGGCATGTGTGTGTCCTCCTGCCTGAAATCTGCGTTCTTTTGAAACAGTGTCAGCTGTGAACTCCTCCACCTGCTCAGCAGTATGTCGATTTTACAGCAAGGAATGATGGAAACATTTATCACCGTGATTTCCTTAAAATCTATGCACGGTGGGAGCTTTTATGCATTTCTGCTGACAGGCAGAATCCTGCCATTCTTTATGAGCGCTCGGCACGCCCTTTTACATCCTCATGTACGACCATGACATGGCTTTTACATGCAAGTATCAGAGGTTAGTTATCTACCTGAGCTAAACTCTTTCATGATGCTTTCATGTTGTATAGCACTTGCCTTGAAGCGAGGATTTACATGAAAGCAGTTATGTATCTTTTCTGAGTCAGTTTTAGCAAAATGTGGATGGTGCTTTCAAAGAACTCCGCAGAGAGAAACAGCCTTGTACAAAGTGACCAGTGACCTTCTTATAGCTGAGTATCCTTGGCAATGTTCGGATTTAATCCTTTACACCTCAGCCTTTGGGACCAACGAGAGAGAGGGAGAGATGATATGTGTGTGTGTAGTCAGGGAGCTGGCTTCATTGAGGCTGAAATAAATGTAATTTATCCTAAAGGACATTTCTTTTTCTATGCGCTGCAGACAAACAAATTCCCCTTTATACAACACCCACAGATTCGCATCTTAAGGCTACTTACGATTGATTTAAAGACGCTGTAATCAACCAAGACAGAGAGAATTGTACTAGTTTGTGCAAATACGGGGTGTCAGGCCTCCAGAGGGCCTTCTAATGCGACCTGCCACTAGAGCTGCACTGTAAAATACATGGTTTAGCAGAGGAATCTCCAGCTGTTATATGGAGGGCCTGGGATCAATCCCTGGCCACTGCAGAAGGGTTTTCACCTTCCATCATACGGAAACAGAGTAAAACATGGGCTTGGGGACATAGGCTTGACAGGTTACCTTGTGTCTGCTTGTAATGCTGTAGAGAAGACAGAAAAGCATCTTGCCCTACTGGCGTATGTTGACAACAGTAAGTCAGTTTTTGCACAGCGCCAACATTTCACACTCGCTGTCAACGCTGAAGCGCCCTGGCCAAGTGATGAGGAGGGTGCAGCTTGGTTGGACTGGGTGCATGATGAAGATGAGGTGGTGTTTTGACTGTTAAGCGTCCTCATGTGTAATTTTGTGCCAGTAGTTGGCTTCAAATAAAAGTTGACACTGCGGCTTAATAAAATTTAAATTAGGTGTTACAGGTTAATTCCATCATTGGAAGGTCGGGCGCAGACGGTGGTGTAGAATAATAATTTGCCACCACTCAAATTTGGTTAACTCATCTCTCTATGTGTCATTCCCTCCCCTTTTTTTTGTCTCCAGTCCTCTTTGGTCAGTTTGTGTTGTTCCAGACGTCTCTCAATGATGTGGTGGAAATCTACGATGGACCCACTCAACAAAACACGCTGCTGTCTTCTCTGTCTGGATCCCACTCTGGTGAGGATGGACGGCTTAATATGTGGATAAATTCATGGATGGGAAGATTAATGGATAAACACGATGTCCTTATCTCTGATCTCGTCTCTCTTTGACTCTGTCTCTAGGTGAGTCTCTCCCTTTGAGTACGGGAAACCAGATCACGATCAAGTTTACCACAGTGGGACCAGAAACTGCCAAAGGATTTCACTTCGTCTACCAAGGTCAGCCAATCACAAGTAGCCAAAGTTTTTATTTTCAAGTTTTAACCAGTAATAGTACTGGTATGCTTTTTCCAAAATTAGTAGAGCCAGAATCCTTAAAATGGCATTTTTCAAAGTTGGTATTCCCATTGAAATGAACATATTTCAATGATTGTGGCCTCTCTTATTTCTGCAGCTGTACCGAGGACCAGCTCCACCCAGTGCAGTTCAGTCCCTGAGCCGCGCTTCGGGAAGCGTCTCGGTAATGACTTTGCAGTGGCCTCCTTGGTGCAGTTCGAGTGCAACCCTGGTTACGTTCTGCACGGCTCCACTGCCATACGGTGTGAGAGCGTACCAGACAACCTGGCACAATGGAATGACACCCTGCCAACATGCATAGGTGAGTATGAATCCAGAAATGAAGCAGAGGACGGACTTTTTTTCCCATTCAGAATGCCTTAACACGATAAGATGCATTATCAGCCACACAATGGACTCTCCACTAGGAAATAAAAACAAATTCAAACTCAAGAAGCATTTGAATGTGACCCTAAACATATCTATGGCCGGGCTGTTGCCCAGGACCGCAGCCTCTTTGCTGTCCTCCTCTGCAGGGGACTGGATAGAACAACCGACTTTCTCTTTTTCTGGTACTTTCAGACAAATTGTTGTTTTAACCTCTGCTTCTCTCTCCTCTCTGCCCTCACTCAGTTCCCTGCGGGGGTGTGTTGACCTCTCGTCGTGGGACCATCCTGTCTCCTGGATACCCAGAGCCCTACGACAACAACCAGAACTGTGTGTGGAAGGTCTCTGTTCCAGAAGGGGCTGGAATACAGGTACTGCTCAGCACACGCTGCTTCCTGGCTGACCTATGTATCATTGGCTTAAAAGCTGAGCAGGCAGGATGTCAAAGAAGATAAGATATTATTAGGAGGATGAATGGATGGATGGTTTGTGAGAGAGGGACCATCCAGAGATAACTAGATAGTATCTAATCGTGAGAGATAATGCCTGATTGCATGTAAGCTAAACCGCTCTCACGGACAAGTAAAGGCAAAGGTGCCTCTGACGCAAAATGGAGTCTGTTACAAATATGTGACACAGCATTTCGTTTCTTTTTACATTTTACAAACATATCACATGTGCATGACTTATTCATGACATGTCCTTGTATGTGATCTGACAGAAGTGAATATTTCTGGTATTAATAGCGCAGAATGAGCTAATGTGTTGACCACCAGATGCAGCCAAACAACAACTGAGGTGCTTTCATTGAAGACACTTAAACGAAAGCTAACAAGAACAAATTCTGTCTTTCGCTTCCTCTTTATCTGTCTCTCCAGATACAAGTTGTGAGTTTCGCCACTGAGCATAACTGGGACTCTTTGGATTTTTACGACGGTGCCGACAACCACGCACCAAGACTGGGCAGCTACTCTGGTAAACAGTTTTTTCAGGATTTGTGAAAGTGTTACTCAAAAAGTTACACATATCGTGACCATTCATGCCAAATTGTGATTTAGCAATGTGATTAAGTGTGAGATAAATTGCACTTACAAAAAAATAAAATAATAGTTGTTTCATTGTATTATAGCATATAGTTATTTTTAACTACAAATGTGGTTCAACTGTGACAATTTGATAGTCGTAGTTCCAAAAATTCATTCTCTCCATAACAAAATAAGGAATAAGAACTGTCTTGTAGCCGAATCACAGCAACTGTAGCTTGACAATTAAATGCATGAAACCAAACAAACGTTACTTGTTGTCATGATGTTTGGTGCATACAAGCTGCTGCCCATGTGGCCCCCCACTAAGAGTGCAGTTAGAGCTAAACTGGTCTCCCAGCAGGAGCTGAGCAACACACCCACTGACACCTGCTTATTTTTCTCCGATTACTTGAAAGACATATGATAATTTTCTTGTGGCGTAGCGAATTGATCCTCTTACACTCTAATACTCCACTAGGAATAGATATTCTTTAAGTATCCTGTGACATGATGTGTTAAACACATTCATTCCCAAACAATTATTCACATTTCTCAATGCTTCCAAAACCTGCTGCACAATGTCACAAGCTATACCTTTAACTTTTAATGGGAAGAAAAGATTCTTTCCAGCCCCATTTAACTCACGGTAATTACGGTATGTGTGATATTTAAAACTGATTAACAAGAATAAATCACTCATAAAAAGAGGCATAAACTGTAATTGCAAGTTTTAAATGGATTTATTTTTATGATCAGGCCTAATAGTATGAAAAAGTAATTTTACTGCTTTGTTTTATTGTTCTTCATCACAGTCAGTGATCTGTCTTTTGTGGTAAAATCTTTCAATCCACACACACACAACAGCTGCTCACATGCAATACCACCATTTTTTACAGTGTAGCTTGTCTTATGCAGATAATGTCCAAAAACTGAAACTGAAAAGTAAAACGTTATCAATTTGTTTGTGTTTTATGTGAAAACATATCTCATATATTTCGCTGATAAAACATTAAGCTACATTTTCTCCTCTCATCGTTTCCTTTGAACTCATATTCAAGACTCCCTTGTGTAATCGAGCGGCTGTCCATAGGGGGAGTCAGCATCTTCTGAGGGTGATAACGCCACTTGTAGGGAGGCAAAGTCTTCTGATGATCTGCTAGTTGTGTTGAATAATGTATGGAAGAGCTTGACATCTTTATGACGAACCAGATGAGGACCGATGAATAAAATGACCATGACAGTGGCATATTTCCATTTGAAAAGTCATGAATGAGTAAATACATGCCGGGCGATGATAAAAAAAATTTTTTGAATACAGGTTGACTGCAACTGTTAATTAATGCTGTCATACTACGAAAAACAACTGTTATGGTTAAATCCATGCGGTTCATTTTTCATCATCATTCATCATTTATTATTAAGGAAAAATCATTTTTTATTTTCCGTTATGTTAATGAATGAGATTTTCTCTGTGATGCGAAGGCGACCAGCAGGGGGGCGGCAGACTGTTCAGAAATGCTGCTAATTAATTCCCCTCACAACAAGCAACCAGTAACATCCACTGGCCTCATTCACTGTTCATTCAGAGGAATGTCCCTGTAACTTTGATATGTTCGCTGACACACCTGCCACTGAACAAAAAACAACATGCAGCTCATAACAGGGCTTTGCTCACCGCTCACTGGCCAGAGATGAGAGTTGGTTAATATTCCTTTACATTAAAGTGCCTCATCCATTCTGTTGTTGTGAAGAGCCCTGACAGAATTACGCTGTTGCACCAGCTTTGCTTTCAGTGGTGTTGTGCCGTTTTTCACTTTGTACTTCGCCTTGCCACGCTAAGTAGGTCAAGCCAACATTTTAAAAGTGGTTTCAAATAAAACAGATGTCTCATATAAAAGTAATTCCCCTCTCCCTCCTTGGAGAACACTTCACAAACAAAAAAAAGTGAAAATGTAGGTTTGGGAGGCCTTTGTTGTTTCCTTTGCTGTCAGATAACTAAGATCATTTGCTTTCAAGCCTCAGATGAAAAACGAAAAAATGTGATTGTGGTCCTCTGTTGCTGTCTTCTTCTCTCCCTGCTCTCAGGCACCACCATCCCCCCTCTCCTGAATAGTACATCTAACAACCTCTATCTCAGCTTCAGCTCTGATATTAGTGTCTCAGCTGCTGGTTTTCACCTGGAATATACAGGTAACAAATTTGTCTCGTATGCAGCTTTGCAGTATATGCTATATATATCTATACACACAGTGGTGACTGAAGCTTTATTTTATATTTCTCATCAGCTATCGGTCTGGAGTCATGTCCAGAGCCTCAGACTCCAAGTTACGGAATACGGCAAGGAGACAGATTTATGGTGGGAGACGTCGTGCAGTTCTCATGTGAACAAGGATACTCTCTTCAGGTAAAAGTGACGCCTCCATGTCTTTGTACTGTTTGTCTTTCTGCACCAGCTGAGACTAACTTCTGAGGGACTGACAGGAGTTGGAGGACAGTCGTCCCTGATACACAGAATATACACATGCACTACAGGTGGCAGTTGTTTAATGCAAACTGACTGCCAGATATGTATGTGAAATCATTAAAGGATGCTCAGCTTGTCTGATGTGCCGCAGTTCACTCTTTTTATCCCCTGGCTGCACAAACCAAGAACTATTTAAAGTGCGAATCAGAAGGAAACCCCGCTCTCGGGTGGTTTTCCCAGCTCTTACTAAACATACAACTCTGGTGTGGTTTGCACAACTCCTGAATAATGTATGTCTCTGGTGTGGTCTGCCCAATTTCTGTGCAGTATACAGCCCTAATAGAGGTTTGCCTCCTCCCTGCTTAATATACGGCACAGCTTCAGTTGTTATTATAAAGTATGAATATTATTGTTGAGTAGATAAAAGAGTACTTTTAAAGCAAATTATCTAAAGGTTATCTGCACTGATTTCCCAATTGTTTGATGATTGTGGTTGCTTTTGCATTTTTTAGGGTAATGCCCATATCACCTGCATGCCTGGACCAGTGAGAAGATGGAACTACCCTGTGCCACTGTGTCTTGGTAGGTGTATATACATATATGCACACACACTCACACACACATGCAATCCAGCCTGGATATACCATGATGCGTGCAAAACTTCAGTGCTGCAGAAATGATGCAAGCAGTCTCCATCGCCTCCCCTGACTCTCTGGAAAATAAGCCGTTTGATCAATTTATGGGTCTGTGATGAGCTGATTATTTAGTATTCTGTGCAGAATACGTTTAAGCTGTTAAACTGATGCAAAGCTAAGTCACACTCCACCATAAACATGCACAGTGTGCCAGATCACCAGCACGCACCGAGGCCAGCAAGAGGACGCACACATCTGCTCGCACAATGGTAATTTATTAACGAAGGGTGTTCATTAAAGATGGAATATTTATGTTTACTTCAAAAATGATGCGAAAGGTCGGGCTGAATGTAGAAGAAGTGTCCGGCCGGTATGTCCGCTGCTCTCAGTGACATCAGCTTTTGATGTGTCGCTTTCAACACTGAGTGACTGTGTCCCTTTTCTTCTGTGTGTGTGTGTGTGTGTGTGTGTGCGTGCAGCTCAGTGTGGTGGGTCTATGACAGATGTAAGTGGAGTGATTCTAAGTCCCGGTTACCCCGGCAACTACCCGAGTGGATTAGACTGCACATGGACGGTCAACTTACCTGTCGGCTTTGGTAAGAAACACCGTCAACTTTGAAACAGCATGTGTGCTTCTCTCTCCACCTGTTTGTGCATCTGTGCTTCGTCTCTCTCTGCCTCATTCTTCATATATCTGCGTTATCCGTTGATTGATTTATTCAATTACTAGCTCGCCCGCTCACTCAGCGTCGGTGGCCTTTATCCACATTGTCGACGAGAGGCTGCAGATGAAGCGTCTACAGATGCTTTTATTGCCAGCCTCTCTGCCCGTCAAGCTTTGCTGATTGCTGTGAATGTCAAAAGCGATGTATTCTTCCACAGGTATCCATCTGCAGTTTCTGAACTTCTCCACTGAGGCGATCCACGATTACTTAGAGATCCGCAGTGGAACGATGGAGACGGGCTCGGTCATCGACCGGTTCAGCGGTCCAGTCATCCCCAAGCCGCTGTTCAGCACCACCCACCAGACCAGCTTCTTCTTCCACAGCGACTATTCACAAAACAAACCAGGGTTCCACATCACATATCAAGGTAAATATTGCTCCTCTGCAGTATCTTGTGTGCAGTGATCATTTGCTCAGAAAAGGAAGCGAGGGCAGACATCTGACTGTGCCTTTTCTGAAAACAGCAACAGGTGTCAATGTGGTGTTTTGGTTTTTTTTTTCAGGAGCGGCCATCAACAAAATTATCGACATTCTATCAATGATAAGAAATGTTTCTTGACCTCTGAAGCAGTTGCCAAAATATTGCATGGAAGTCCTCTTTTTTGGATTAATCTCAGTGACAGTTTTAGATTTGTTCTGTCTGACGCCGAAAAGGTTTTGAGCAGTTTTATATTTATTATGGTAAATCTTGTAGATAGCCTCGTTTGTTACAGCTAATTCCATTAACGTGCAAATTACAGTGGCTGATGAATAATACCTTTTATCTCATGACAGGAGCGCTGCCAAAGTGTTTTAAAACAGGGCTATTATTGCTGCTAATGTTTGTCTTTCTCAGTCACGTGTCTCTGCTCAGTCATGCGAAACACTGACTCCTGTAACTTTGGCTGTGAAAAGTCACTGTGACTAAAACGTTTAAATGGCAGACTGTCAGATTTCATTTGAGAGTGTTTTGGCAACCATCAAAAGCACAAGCACGAGCTTCAGTGGTGCATGATACCCTTGTCAAAAATTTAGTAATCTTAATTTATATCTGTAAGTCTGCAGCTGTTATTTTTTGAGTTTCTCTGCAGCAGTTCATATTTCACTTTGGCTGCAAATCGCAGTCGGTCTTCATCCTAAACACGCCAGAGGAATTATGAATTAATGTTTTGAGTTCTGCATGAAAAATCAGTTCTGACAAAAAGCTTTTAAACAAGGAGGGAAAGATAATTTAACGTATTCAGAGTAGTCCAGTGCCGAGTGAAGTCCATTGAGCTCAATTTATTTTGTAGCATGAGTCAGTAAAGACTAATGCCATAATCTGTTGTTATTAATTGTGCCTTAACCATCTTTGTTGTGTTTTTACTGCTTGGTTTGATTGATTTTAATTTGTTAAATCCACGTTTTGATGTTTTTCCTACCTGGACTATCTACTGGATTGCTTGTACTGACTCACTATTTCATTGACTAATCTGTCTTATTGTCTCTCAAGCCTACCAGCTCCAGAGCTGCCCGGACCCTCGGCCGTTTCGGAACGGCATCGTGATCGGCACAGATTTCAGCGTTGGCATGACGGTGTCCTTTGAATGTCTGCCTGGCTATTCTCTGATTGGAGAGGCTTCCCTCACGTGTTTGCATGGAATCAGCAGGAACTGGAATCACCCACTGCCGCGATGTGAAGGTACTAAGGAAGGTCATCGGTGGACATGTTACTGTTTCAGGATGACTGTGTCTGTTCGAGCATTTCAGCACTGATGTTTCGTGTTGTTGCGTTCTCGACCCTGTTGAAGTGTTATTCTATCATTAGGTTATGATATACGGCTGTAGCTGTTTAATGTATTCATTATTTTAATTCATATCCAAGTATTTTCCTACATATTGCTATTGTTGATTGTTGTATAGTTGATTTGTTGCACTGAGAGCAAAGTGGAAAAAATAAGATAATTGAGAATTGCTCTTATTGTTATGATTACTATTGTTATTGTTCCTTCCCAGCAGTGAAATTATGCTGGTAAATGAAATTATTGCACCTTAATGACAAGTAGCTGCACAGTAATCCAATTATTATTCTTTTTTTTCTTTTTTTTTCATATTAAGGCTTTAGAGCATTAACACTTATTCAAGGATAGTCATTTAGAAAAATGTAAATATCTCAGCCGCAGCGCTGACACTCCCGAGGAATACCCGCAGACCTGGAATAAAACTGTAATGACAATTTATTAAAGGTATTAAGGTGTTATCCAGTGGTCATTATATGACTGATAGAGACATGTCCTCTCTCAGCCATCCAGACAATTACTAAAGCTTCACAATGGTAAAACTAATTTGCTTGTAATTTATTAAGGGTAATTCTGTTAATATTCTGTCTCACAGCTCTCTGTGGCGGTAACATCACGTCGTTAAATGGAACCATTTACTCTCCTGGTCACCCCGAGGAATACCCCAACTTCCAGGACTGCGTGTGGAGTGTTAGAGTTCCTCCTGGACACGGGATTTACATCAATTTCACCGTACTGAGCACTGAGCCCATATATGACTACATTACCGTCTGGTAGGTGTGATTTTAATTTCTTGTATTTTGTATCTTTACTTCTTAACGGACGCTGGTGATCCTCATTATGTGCCACCTGTGTTTTCCCACTTCATCAAGAGCCATTTCTTTCAGACACGGTCTCCTTACATTGGACTGAATAGCCATGTCATTTGCACCACATATCTGGCAAATTTGTGTCACACACACACACACACAAAAACACTCACACACCCTCACTTTCTGTCGCACAGGATGTCACGCTCCTTCACATCTTTTCGAATCTGGCCACTAATTGGCTAAATTCCTGCAAGGGTTACTATGACTACAGACGTCTCTCCTTGAATATAAAGTTCCTCTGACATAATTTCCTTCTTGACATGTTTTACCCGTCCCTCTATACCCATGAGCCCCTGTTCCTCATGTTGGTCTCATATGTTAAATACAATCCATCTTTCTCCCCCTGCCTGCCCAGCCTTGACTTCTCTCCTCAATATTCTCTTTGTGCAGAGCAGCCATTGGCAACAGTCGACATTTTGTCAATGCAGGTGTTTAAATGATGCTCGGACGCCATGTTTCATCATCTTCAGGTACAAGGTGGCAGCAGAGCCACAAAGAGACAGCACAATCTATTTCTATGGTTGCCATGTTGCTGCCCCTTCTCTATAGATAAAGCCTGTCTCCTAGAAATAGACAGCAATGTGCACCATCAACAGTTTAGGAACATCGCCTGGCATTCAGACATGGAGAGGCAGGGCTCGACAGGGAGAACACAACAACAGCAGGGTAAGGCATTGTGTGCTGTTGATACGTTCCCTTGCAAATTATGTATTTTTAGACCAACACAGACGGACCAAATGTCTGTCTTGTACTTCTGTTAGCCTGTCATGATGTAAGCACTGTCAACCCTTCAGATTTCCAGGTCTGGCTGTTTCCGCAGCCTGCAGGAAACTCTGAAAATGATTAGAACTAAAAATGGTGTTATCTACTGAGAAAGTCTGGCAACACGATGTGCCATTCCCCGACAAGAACCTGGATGACCCACAAGGGTCCAACACTGACTGTATCAAATAATTACTTTGATAGTTTCCTTCCTCTAGAGAAAGACAGGTACGCCAAGAAATTGGACATCGTAAGGTAAAGACAGTCCTCTTATTCTCTGCCAGAATGAATGATCCCATTATGTGACCTGAGGTCAGTTACAATGACAGCTACCACTATTTGCCAGTTAAGTGTAGCTTACCTTTGGGAAAACTTTAGGAGCTTCTAATTTATTTCTAATGAAAATAAAAAAGTGAGAGTTCACTGCTAAATGCATCGCCTCATGTCTCCTAACCCATTTCCTACCAACAGTCTGAATGGTTAAGCATGACTGTCACACTGAAGATGAAACGCAGTCACTCCAACAACAGCTAACGAGCTAATTTCCGAGGTCACGAATGAGCTTTCATCGTCGACGGATTCATCTTTCACTCTATAAAATGTCAGAAAATAGTGAAAACTTTCACAAGAGCCCAAGATGACATCTTCAGATTGCTTGTATCCTCCAAACCAATGTTGTGCATCTTGTTGTGCATCCACACACACTCTGACACTTGAAGTCCTGTTTCTCTTTATCTGCACATCACAGCTTTTTATTCACTGAAAGCACAACAGCTTGTTTTCTTCAACAGCATTGGGAGGTGGTTTGTTCAGCGTACAGATGTCTTTAGTGTATAGATGTAGCTCATCACTGCAACATGCAACCTGCCTTTCCCGCAGCAAACATCACAATGCTGTAGAGCCGTGCGCCGTCCACCCACAGCCGACTCCGTGAATTCTATGAATTGGTCGCACAGCAGGTTCCCGACCCTGCTGTCAGCTGGAGAAGTGAACAAACTGCTGAACTAGCACACGCACCAACACACAAAAAGCTCACAATCTCAGTCACACAGCCGCAAAAGTTGGTTTCCTGTCGAGAGCACAGTGTCAGTGGCAAAGGTGCGATTTTCACAGCGGTCTCCACAGCCCAGAGCCAGCCAACCTGACAGTCAGTTAGTCTGCTAATTGGTCTCATACTGGGAGGCTTACTACAGGACTTCACCCTAAGAGCTATCATATATGTCACAGATGTTGCCTTGTATTGTGCTCCCTCACACATGAAAGCCTTCTGTGTACTCCACATGTTGTCCTAACGTATTCGTAAATGTCAGAGTGTGAGCATCAGCAATAATTAGCGATGGAAAGCAATGAATGAAACGACTCCGATGACTCCGAAGCTCTCAACGTGAATCCGAGAAGAGGATGATTCCTTGCATAACCTGACAGGTATAATTGGCCTCATCCAAAAACACTTAACAGCGGGAAATAATCATTTCATTTAACTTCATGATGATACTTCTTAATCACTGATAATGACCCCGCTATTGGTTAGTTCCAGACTGACAGCTGGTGGGTCTGGCATTAAAGATGAAATATGCTCACGACATTCCACACACAGCCCGACCCTCCAGTTGACAGATAACTTCATGTCTGCCTTCTGTGGTAATTGTGTAACTTTTCATGAATGCCAGGCTGATAATAGTGGCCAAACTAAAGCCAAGTCCACAACAGGATTCACATTTGTTATTCTTACGGTCTGACGACAGCTCGATCAATATTTATGAACTTCAGCATCCCAAAGCGAGAGTGAGAGAGACGGGCCTTTAAACTGTGTTGTTATCAAGAGACAAAAGGGAAGTTCGTAAGCGAACTTGAATCAGAGTTTGTGGTGGTTTTATACCGAAATGAGCTTTGTGACATTGCCGTTTGGATTGGTTTTAGAGGAAAGATGAGCCCGTGGCACAATCACTCTGGGCGCCGGCGCTTTGTCACACAATGTCCGACTCCATTCGCAGTCAATGGAGCAGCCCCACGTTTTGTCTCATAAACATCATCAAGTCTCGTCTTTGTTTCTAGCCTGGGAGAAACCATTTCCTGGTTACAAATAGCCATTTACTGTCAGAGATGACTGTAATAACTTATTCAAATTATGTTTTAGCTTCACTTTTCTCTCCCATTGTTCTATAAAGAAAGTCCGTTCCTTTATGGGTCTTTAGACTCTAAGTACCCGCTTTGTAACACAAACTCTGTGTGTGTGTGTGTGTGTGTGTGTGTGTGTGTGTGTGTGTGTGTGTGTGTGTGTGTGTGTGTTTGTGTTTGTTTCCCTGCAGGGACGGCCCAGACCAGTCTTCTCCTCAGATTGGCCAGTTTAGTGGAAACACAGCTTTGGAGTCTGTCTACTCAACCTCCAACATCATCCTTATCAAGTTCCACTCTGACTTCTCTGGAGCCGGCTTCTTTGTCCTAAGCTACCATGGTAAGACAGTCACAGCATCGTCAATTGAGCTCGAGATCATGTGAATGTATATACAGTAACTGTGAATGGCCCTCGAGTGTGTTTGTTTGGTTAAAAATGCCCCTCTCATTACCTGCTTTCTCTGCTTTGTGGTACAGTGGTAAGAATACGATGCTCTCATTAGCTGTAGCTGCAGTGTTGGCGTTCTTGTGTTACAGTCTCTTCAGCTTCACCCTCATTACGATCCACTCAGTCCTGCTTCCTTTGACTCCTTCTGACTCATGAAGTTTGGTCTTCCACCAGAACTTTTTGCTCTCTGACTGAAGCCGCCGTCTTTGTCACAGCCTGCCACAGTAATGATGTATCAGTCACGATGGCGCTATTGATAGTTTTCATGGTGTTGTCTGCAGAAAGGTCCACTTTAAAGTTATTGCCCACTTTGGACTTTGGTCAGCATTTCATTACTTTTATCAATATGAAGCCATCTGTGAGTTGTACTGCTGCTGCGTGTATATCCAGTTCATCTAAATGACAGCAGTTGGGGTTGCAAATGAATCATACAGTACTTAGACAAAGTCTGCGATGGGTGATTCATTTTGGTGTGTGATGCTGGCGCTCTTGTGTCACGTTGGAGGGAAAAGTCGGTTTGCTGTCGAAGGTCTGAGTGACGATGACCAGCTGAGTGTTGGATTGGCTGTAAGTGCGTGGGTGTGGTTTCTTGCATCCAGCACCATCTTGTCTTGTGGAAGTGTGCAGCATCTTTGCGGTTGTTGGAAGGAAAGTGGCTTCACACGTGTTTGCTTTGTTAAAAATATCAGCAACCTTCACTGAGAAGTTCATTAGTCTTTCAAATTAACCTGCGTGTGAGCACGGCTTGTCTTGTCATTGTTTACCTCCAGTTATAATTTCCTTCCTTCTCAGGGATTGCTATCAGATTGAGACAGAACACTTTAATGGCTTTAACTTTCATCCACACGGGAAAAACACGACACATTCTGAAGAAAAAGCGAACTTTTTGATTTTCTAATTACTTTTAAAGAATGTTGTTATAATTGGTGCCATAGTCGTGCCATTAATTCATCATTAAAAAAGGACAAATTGAATCTGATGTCCTCATGAAGGTTTGTGCATTAATAAGTCTCTGTTTGTCCCAGTAGCTTACAGTCACCTTCCCTCCACAGACTCGTGGAGATTGTATTTTGCTGGTCCTGAGCTGCTCTTTGTCCATGTCAAAGCTGTCTGTGCCGTTCAGTTTTTCATTTCATTTCAGTATTTTGCTGTGGTCCTTCAGTGCACTTAGATTTCCTTTTGTTTTCAACCACCATTTAAGATGGAAAAACCTCCCTAATCGTCTGTTTTCTTGTTCCGCCTGTCTGCCTGCAAACAGTCTTTAGACACTTTTCACCCGTCTTTTTTTTGTCTGTATCCATCTACAGTCATGTGAATGCATTTAAGTCAAATGATCATGTTTTTACATCAGTCTTTGACTTGACGGTTTGAAGAATTACATAATCCTTTATGCGTTGACCACATAAACTCAATTTATTAAAACAGCGGCTGAAAAGTGCATGCATTGGGGTTTTGGCAATGCAATGCAAGGTTTTCATCAGACAATAAAGCAATGCTGCTTATTTTCCTCATCCTCGTCAGAATCGTTAAGTTCCTTGAAAGTTACCTTTTTGGATTTGGATTTGACAGAATGGCTTCTAATGAGTCTAGCTGTATGTACCCTTCACAACAGTTTGTCATTCCTTGTCTAACCCCCCCCCCCCCACACACACACACACACACACGCACACACAGAAATGCATATAGATGTATATTTCCCGCCCTCGCCGTCATGTTTCTGCTCAACGCTCTTTAATGAAAACATGTCGAGCCGTGTACAGGCTCTCCTTTTTCAGACAGATGTCACGCTGTTAATGAATTTCTGTCGGCAGGTTTTAACTGTCAGCTGTCACACTTGCACAGTATCGCTACCATCTGATGGATTCAAGTTTAGTTTCAATTTCTGCTTTGTTGGAGGATGTACAGCGGAGAGTGACAGGGGGAGATGGATATGAGCGAGAGGGGATGACATGCATGGCACTGGTTGTTAGCATTACTTTGTCTCTCCTGCTTTATGAGACAGTAGAAGAAGAAAACGGGGAAAAACAGGCATGAGCAAGAGGAAGGTAGGAAGCCATGAGGGGGAGCGAGCGAGGAGGACACCCGATTAGATGACTGTGGCGATTACTTAAATTTTTGGCTCATAAATAAAAGAACAATAGGCACCATTCTTTCAGCAGAAACTTGTCCCATTAAGGGACAAAGTTTCTTCTTCAGTGTCCTTCAGTGACGCAACTTAAATCCAGAATGTCACAGTTTGCATCTGAAACAGCTGCGAAAGTGCAGTTTTGCTCTGAAATGCCACAGAAACCCCAAAGGAAGCATCAATCCACTGTTTGGGGATGTTTATCTATGTCATTGTCCTTCTATTTGTTTATCTCTGGGTCAAGGTTCTGAATGTCAGTGCTTCCGGGCGAGCGGCGTACAGTGGTGGATAATGTTGTCATGGACGCGAGGCCAAGAAAGCTGATGTGACATGAATGTGGAAGCAGCTATAAAAAATGGTCTTGGAGCTTAGCGAGATCAATGACTGCTCACAGTGAACCTCTCTTCTCACGCACAGGCATAGACAGAGCTGCACACGCGCAAACAGATGCACACACACACACACACACACACACATGCACACACACACCATAGGGCTTTGATATGCATGAGAGCAGCAGATACTATTGGCAGGTCTCATTTTCATAGTCAATTTCATCCTGACTTATAGCTCTCAGCCCTTCCTCCCTCTCTCACCCATAGTCCTCCCCTCTCTCTCTGTCTGTGTCTGTCTGTATTCTCTCTCTCTCTCTCTCTCACCCTCTGTTAGGGAGTGATCTATGCTCATGCAGTAATATTGATTACAGCCTTCAGCTCAGTCGCTGTGAAGTCAGTTCCTTTTTATGAGTCAAGGCGTTGCTGTATCTGTGTGGCTGATCTGCTTTTTGATTCTATGCTTTGCTGACCTGACCACCTGAACTTAAGAAGTGAAGCTAAACTGAAACAACCAAGATTAAATAAGGTGGAGAGAAAACAGACTGTGTCTCCATTTTGTTTTCTTAAGATTTCTCACCACAACTCTTGGGGCAGGTGTTGCAGGCGCAGACAGCTGGAAGGTTACACATAATGCAGGTGAACCAGCGGGTTACATTTAAAGGTGCACTACGCAGGAATTGTTGGTTACTGTTTGTAGACGCAAAATTCAAACTCAGCCCCTCCTGTCCTGCTGGTACTTACACTGCAAACTACTATTTTAAGAATGTTATATTTGTTGTAATGGAAAAAGCCAAGCTAACTAAGCTAACTGCCGGCTCCTACCTGCACAACAAAATACAATGAATGCCCTTTTGTGAGGCCGCAAGACGCGGACACCCAGTGGAAATGAGATGAACTGCGCCTCAACGTGAGGCTGTGAAAGCGCCCTAATTGTTTGTGTGATCACTCTGCTGATGGAGGGCTGCGACAGACCAGGTCATCACTGCTGCACTGCTGCATTTTTCCAGCTGCCACATATCTTCGTGTTATGATAACTTTCATTTCTGGCGTTGTAGCGTCATTGCGTTGGGTGGGAGATGTGAGCGCATCTCGAATGAGATCGACCACAAACGTTATCCCTGCATGATGTAATCTGTAGTGTTTCATTAACTCACTGTCATTCAGCCTTTGGACAATATTTCTCCTTCCTCTTTCTCTTTCCACCATTTTCTCCTCTGCTTAAGAAACTCTTAAGCCTCTTAAAAGTCCTCCTCCCAACTCCTAACATTTTTTCACCTTCGGAGCTCTCTTAAGGACTAAGACGCTTTGTGAATAACTTTTATCTTTCCCAGGATCTAGTCTTAGCTCTAAGGGGAAATTGTCATATGTCAAATGTCCCAGTTGTTCGAATTTTCTTAGATTTCGTGACTACACTTGCACTGTGAATCTTTATGTCACCTTTGTCACAACCTGTTTGTAAACTCCTGACTTCATCTGTGTGCTGCCATTGGCTGGGGGCTCCACACCCACTGCCCAAAGGTTAGAGCCCAGAAACATCCTGAACACAGCAAAATAAGAAGAAAATAGGAAAATCCAGATAGAGGGCAGATAAATATACTGCCACACACTTCTAGTGGGTCATAAGTGGTGATTAAGAGGGATTGCTTTTGTGTAAGTCGTACATTGTTTTGCAGGAAAATCCAGCACAGTGTACCTATAAAGCATTCACACCAAAAAAGTTGTGAGATTTTTCCCTGTCTTCAACAACCCAGGTTGGGTTTACCGACCAGATTTTCCTCTCACACGTTCTTATATAATGTCCCTCTCTTTGTCCTCTCTGCTCTCCTCTGCTGTGTCTGTTCTCCTAGCCTACCAATTAAGGATTTGCCAGCCTCCTCCAGAAGTGCCCAATGCTGACATGCTGATGGAAGACGGAGAGCTGGAGATAGGTGAGTTATCTGTCTGCCTGCAGTGCCTCTGGACATGTCAATTTGATGGAGGAAGCAAACTTGAGGCTTTTAACTTTCCAGCTCCTAACACGAGAACAAATATCATCTTCTCTATAAAGGATGTCACGCTTTTCGATATCTGATACTCATTTAGTGTCCACAGCGAATAGAGACATGTGACACTTAATGTAAATTCAGATTTTTGTGTTTTATATTTGTATGATATAATTTTGTCTTGTCAGTGCACTCAGTGATGTGCCATTATATATTATATTGTTAAATTATTATTACTGATGCATTCATGTGTAATGATTTTACTGTGCTTACTCACTTTGTTCATACATACTGATCTTGTGTGTCCAGGTGACATCATCAGGTACAGATGCCATCCTGGATTCTCATTGGTTGGCAGTGAGATTCTAACATGTCGCCTTGGAGAAAGACTACAGATGGATGCACCACCTCCAATGTGCCAAGGTGGGTGTTTGTCACTGCAGTAGCAATTTAATGTTTTTATTGATATTTGAAAAATTCATGAAGCTGCCAATACAACAAATCTAACAAAATGTAACCATTTACCTCCTTTGATTTTCTCTCCATAGTCCAATGCCCTGCGCATGATGTGCGGTATGACTCGTCAGGTGTCATCCTGAGCCCCGGTTGGCCAGAAAGCTACCCTAACCTCCAAATGTGCTCTTGGAGCGTGACTGTAGAGAAGGGATACAACGTCACCATTACCTTTGAAGGTTTCCACACTGAGAGAGAGTTTGACGTACTGGAGATTTTTGATGGTAATAAAACACACTGGAAAGCACAACACTGACATACAGTGTGGTAAGAATTCAGCTAATGAGCGCAGCATTTGTTAGAATCACACACACCCAGACACGCTGCCTTTCTGAATGGTGTAAAGGTGTTAAATGAAACTTGATGGCTATGGGAAAACTGGACACAAAACCCTCAGAATGTCAAGTTCCAAAATAGTTTATTTGTTGTGTCTCATTTGTTCTTCTTGTCTCTTTCTGTGTCTCTCCCTTTCCCTCTCACTTTGTCATGATCTCTCTCAGGTCCAACAGCCAACAGTCCCACTCTGGCAACACTGAGCGGCGACCTGCCAACACCCTTTAACCTCACAACCACTGGTCACCAGTTCCTGGTCCGCTGGTCTTCAGACCATGGCACAAACAAGAAAGGCTTCAAAATTCGCTATGTTGGTGAGTACCAAAGTATGTATCCCAACTTTATTTTACTACTACTTTATATTACCATAATGCATGGAAATAAGGTAGACAGAGGCAGACAGAAAGGCAGAGGGTCATTCTGAGTAAGCGCACTTGGAGGAGTTGTTCAGCTTCTAAGTTGTGTCAAGATATAGATCATAATTTGTTCAGCATGTGCAAAAATAGAGGAAGTTTCTCATTTTAGGATTTTACGGTGAGAACAGGGAATATGTGAGAAAGTGGAGGACGGAAAAAGTATTTACAGTATCATTAACTTCATCTCCATTTCTTCTTCTCCAGCTTATTTTTCTACCTCACTTCTGTCTGTCTCTTAAAGCAATTTACCGTATTGCATCATGGGTTTGTACTTAACTTTTATCATTCAAGGAAAGCTTAATGAGCACAGGTGCTGCTTTACAGCAATCTTTACATTCAGACAGTCCTGCACCTGCGCCTGCTGAGTATAACCTAAGACTGTTGGGCATTAAGCACTTGGGTAATGAGGCTTGTGCGCTTCATTCAAGGGCATATTTTGACAGTTAAGGGGGAGGAGACGGTATTACCTGTTTAGTTTGCTATTTCACTCCACACCGTGCAGTCAGGAGGCTGCTTCTTTAACCTTTAAAACACCACTGTTCTGTATGATGAATTATACGCTCAGTAATAACAGAAAAGCCTCCCTGGACTCTCACACCCAGTAACCTTCTTTGTAAGCTGTGATTAATGTGAGCATTTGCAACGATTGTTAAAAACATATTATAAGTCTGCTAATATCATGGTTCAACTTCAGTAATGCTTCTTTCTTCACTTGTGCGATCAGGCCGGTAAATGACAACGTACTCCTGCCACCACTGTGAGAAAACTAAATGTGATCATTTTTTAATTACAAAGATAAAGTTTGGTAACACTTCATAAGGTGCACATGTTGAGCATTAACTGGTTGGTTATTAGCATGCTTTTTAGTAGCATATTAGCTCTTTATTCATCCTTATAAAGCACCTATAATGCATTATTCTGGGGGTTAGGGTTATTATGCAGATTATGCTCATGCAGAACAAGGCATTAATATGTGCTTTGTAGTTACTAATAAAGAGACAATATGTTTCTAATATGTATGCTAATAAGCAACAAGTTAATGGTGCATATGTGCACCTTAATAAAACCTGTTACTAAAAATTTGACTCTCACATCATAATGAAAGTTTTCTTATTATTAAGTCATGAAAATTTACTTTAAGAGGAAACTTTGTCGTTAAAACAAGATAGGTTTGTAGTTCATTAGAAAAAGTCCTCGTGAGACCGAAATCAGCTGTTTAATACTATCAATTTTAGAAATTCTATCGGCGAAAGCGCCTGGATTGGACTTAATGAGAGCCGCTCAGACAGCAGCTTTGCTTGCATGCTGCTTCAGTGATAGCAGCCCTCTCCGTGCCCATCAACTTTAAACTTTTAATGCTTTTAGAAATACACTGTGTCAGAGGGCTTTAATTAGAAATCACTGACAAACTGTGCAAAACATTGCTGACACTGATTCTGTATTTTCAACGCAAGGAAAATGCAGTAAAAGGAGCTCTTACTTAACTCTTAAGTGGTGTTGGGCCATTTTGGTTCATAAACCAGCCACACAGATGATACTGGGATAGTGGCAGATGAGAGGGACAGGCTAATCACTAATATTTAAGGCCAGTTAAGATGTCCAATTTAGAGAGTTATAGATGAGGCAACTAGCCCAAGTCAGCATCTAAATGGACCCAGTCTTGGGTAATCTTTATATGCTGGAGCGGAATAACATAATGAAACTGTTACTGCTGACTTATCTCTGTATGAGGACCTATATCTACTGCCACAGATACAGACAGACAGAGACTACAGCATATTAATAATCTAGGAATAACAGATTTAGAAATATAGATAGTGCCGAACATGTTGCCAGGTTGTTGCAGCAGGATTCCCTCTTGCTTTCCATGCAGCTGCCAGTATTGAGCGGAGTAAAGGATTAATGATTCGTGGTGTAAGAATATTTCATAGAATTGCATAAAGCAGCCATTGATGACTTTGTGGGCAGCGTATCCGATAGTGTCTGACGTCTACTGTAACTCTGCTCATTGATTGTTCGATCCAAAAGCTTCGCAGACAGAGAATTATTTATTTAGCATCCGTCGGTTTGTCAGATGGGTCCTAATTGGCTGAAATGCTTGACTTTTAAGACGTGCTGCGAAGGTATAATCACTACTATGGCCATTGATATTAGGCCTACAGGTGTTTTGAGGTATTGCACTCATGCCTCTAATAGCACTGTTTAAAATACACAATCAAAGTCACAATTGTATTCAGAAAATATCATTTACTTGCAAACATGATGCATTTGCCATTTTTTGATTTTAGCTGGACCTCTTATTGTGTAAATGAAATACAGTAGTGACTCATATTAAAGGACGTTTTAGGAAATTATCACATCACATTAAACCTTGAAAGCAAGAGTTTGATTACAGTACTGTTAATGGTGATAATATTGTGTTCACCTGCATGCAGACATATAATCTGTGTTAATCTCTGCATTGATGTGAAGGCACAAACCTTCTTCCTGGTCTGGTAGATTAAGCGACAGTACTGTACATCTGGTATGGTTCTATAGTAGTACTGTATAGCAGTAAAAATACTAAAGCTGTGATATGTCAGATTACTGCTGCTATCTTGATGTTTACTCTCAGTTTACTCTTGTTTCCTTCACTCCAGCCCTGTACTGTTCAACGCCAGACTCACCGCTCCATGGCTCCATCTCCTCTCAGAGCGGCGGCCATGTTAACAGCGTGGTGCGCTGGGCTTGCGACCGTGGTTACCGTCTCATAGGCAACGCCACAGCGACCTGCCGCCGCACGTCACTCGGCTACCACTCGTGGGACTCGCCTGTACCTGCGTGTCAAGGTGTGCTTGTTTATGTGTCTGTATCTTCCATATGCAATGTTTATTAGTATACAAAACATTTCCGGATTCGGTTCAAAATATAAGCTTGGAAAGTGTGTTAATAAGTGTACGCCTGAGGAAAAAACACTGAAAATTGTAGTTTGTAAAGCTATAATTTGGTAGATCTACAAGCTAGCTAGCTAGCTTTGATGCTGATCTTTATGAAACCTAATAAATGGATTAAAGAAGAGCTCAACAATTATTCACAGACTAGCTAGCTGTAACGCTGACTTATCATTATTTTGAATGCAGTTGAGCGCTAATTGAGCTAAATGAATTTTAGCTAAATCAGCTAAGCTAAATCAGTTTGCTAACTAATGTAGCTAGCACTGATAGAATTGCCTAAACAGATGTAGGTTTGTGGTAGAAAACAGCTAAGTTTATCCATGTTATAAAACCCTCAGACCCTTTTTTCTCTTCTTTTAAATACACTTTCTGCTGCCTTCACATGGATTCAGGCAGATGGTAGACGGCAAACCGATTTCAGGCTGGCAAAGGCATCGACAGAACTTACAACTCGATGTTACATAGCTCTGTCAAGGAGAAAACCGAGGTGATCTTGACAACAAGAAGCTACAAATGAATAATAATGAATAATTCGGCTTATGATACATCTAATAATTAATAACTCTTTCTAAACAATAGGACTTTTTGTTTTTCCCATTGCCTGAATCCACCTGAATGCAGCATCATTCTTTTGCTCTGGAGTAGACAACATTTTGTGGTGTAGACCAATGAAGAAGCAGTCATGAATTTAACTTGCTTTATCATTCCCGTACCTTTTCTCTCGCTCCCCCTCTGAATCACTTATCGAGTTATCACGATGTAGAACTATGCTATAACATCTAAGTGAGTAAAATGCCAGATGCATTGTTCATGTGAAGGGGCTTACAGTGAATGCCCCATAAAATTGATACCCATTTGGTAAAGAAAATGAAACATAAAAAACAACTTCATTTTCACACAAGTGCCTTTTCTTCCTCTTTCTGTCTCTTAATATCTGTATTTTCAGAATACGCTACCATGTGTTCTACAAAGACGTGATTAGATGTTTATGTTGTGCCTCCAGTTGTCTAATCCCACACATCAAATAACAAAAGGAAGGCACAGCTCGTGGCTGTTATTGATAGAAAGTCAAATGAAGGATGTATAGCAGACTGTCGACACTGTGTAATTACACGGTGTGGTGCGCTACAAACCAGTCTATTTAAAACCACTCTGGACTGTGGAGCAGCAGTTCCAGCAAGATGGATGTATTGTGTTAGATGTGATTGGAACCAGAGATCAAGCGGCTCTTGATTGTATATTTTTAGTTTGATAGCGTCATTGAAGAAAATAGGTGATCGCATTTACAAATTTACAATACACTGCTCAGGCTTTAAGTCCCCAGACACATTTCAAAGAAAGTACACATCAAACCTCCCTGTCTGACAGACGTAAGTGCGCATAGGGACTTTTGTGGGCGTCTGTTTGCATGTTGTCTTCTTAACCAGTGTGAATCTGTCCTCCCCTAGCTGTCTCATGCGGGGCACCCAAAGCTCCCATAAACGGCGGCGTTTTAACAGCTGACTACTCCGTCGGAACAAGAGTTTCCTATTTCTGTAACGATGGGTACAGACTGTCCAGTAAAGAGCTGACGTCAGCCATCTGTCAGCCGGATGGAACATGGAGCAACCACAATAAGATACCACGATGTTCTGGTTGGTGACACATAGATTTCAGTGGGATTTTGATCTGCTTGTGTTACTAATTTGGACAGAGTTAATTATAAAGTCACAGATTTAAGGTCTATGACTGTATTAGACTTCAGTGAGGTTTTCAACAAAAAATATGAAATGCTTGATTGTTTATGCAATAGTCATCTTTTACTGAGTAAGACAGATATACTAGTTTGAAAGAAACATGTAATTACCACTAAGAGTGGCAGGCATTTTGGACGGGGACATTGTTATTAAAAATGAGTCATTATGATGCATCTGTGAGATATTTTACGGTGGCTTGGCCCCAATCTCAGCGAGCTAATTATTAACTGACACTATTTAAAAATGGTAATTGTGCTTTTATAAATGTAAACAAACTTAGTGAGGCTTTGTTTCCTCTTCACGCTCCATCTGTCTCTGCAGTGGTGGTATGTCCCAGCATCGGGTCGTTTTCTTTAGAGCACGGCCGCTGGAGGATCGTCAATGGCTCACACTACGAATACAGAACGCGCATCGTGTTCACCTGCGACCCGGGATACTACAGATTAGGTCCCGCCCACATCCAGTGCTTATCCAATGGCATGTGGAGCTGGAGAAACGAGAGACCCCACTGCCAGAGTGAGTAACAAAGATGCACGATCATTCAATGACCACTGCACCTGAAAAACAACATGATGATAGCCATTGTACATGTTTGAATATGTCCGCACATAATTGTGTCAGATCCTAACGCTTCAGTCATGCTTTTTTCAACTTCTTGTGTCTACACATACTTACCATTGACTGTAGATAATCATGGGTGTCATTTACTCTTGCATACATTTAATAGAAAATAGGGGTTATATGCGCTCTGAGCAATAACGGGCAAAAATCGTCAAGCACATAACTCCCTGTGAAATTGCAAGTAGTTGTTTTTATACTTCAGTTTCTGTACTCATAAAACATGTAAAGTATCAAAAAAAAATAGTTATTGAGCCTTAGAGGTGCTGGCAGACAGATTTTGTCACCTTTGGACAGATCCGAGCTAGCTGATTCCCAGTCTTTATGCTAAGCTAAGCTAAGTGGCTGCTAGCTGGAGCTTCATATTTTTCTGACAAACATGAGAATGGTCAGAATCTTCTCATCTAAAGGCAAACCAAGTGTCCTCTGCGTTTTATACACTTGTTAAATATTAAGTTTGCAAGGTTGTCAGCCATGACAACAAGAAATGACGTCAGGCAGCCCGACAGCACCTTTGATATTTGTAGTATGAACACTCTGGATTACGGTTGTGAGGAAAGAAATTAGTAAAAAAAATGGAATTGAATCGTTGGATGTAGAAACTAACAGCTACCATCACAAACATGTAAACATAAACAGTGTGGCAATTAGCAGTCTGAAAAAATGCTTGACGTTAACATGTTGTGAGGAGCAGCTCGCTTGCTGACAGCTGAAGTCACTGAGGACCAAAACAGAGCTTACTTAAGGATGCGAACGCAAATAACAGTCTCTGGCTTGTACACAAACAGTACTTGGGTGTACGACCTTGTCATTTCAAATGATCTGTTTTCTAGTTGTTTCGTGTTAATTTAATTTTGATGTTTATGTCTGCTAATTTTCTGAAATCTAACGATGACTGAGTTATTGTGCATGGAAATCATTTTGTTGTTGCCATCCATGCTGGAACCTGAAAGAGTGGCCTTGACATTTTTTCTCATCTGTTATTTTTCTTCTGGGGCTTCCTTGACATTTTGAATCAATGTTATTCTTCTTTAAAGAATTCGGTGACATTTCGAAATTTATTGTTATTTTCTTCACCGGTCAATTTTGAGAGGAGGGGGACAAAAAAACAATATTGGCACCATATTTGTGTGATGAACAGCCTGCCTGCCTTGCTCGCATTCCTTACTGAAACCAATGAGCTCTACCAAATACTCAAATTAACTTGGCGCTAAATTGGTGCACAACTGCTTTTAAATTGCCTGTGTCTGCCTGTGTGTTTCAGTTATTTCCTGCGGTGAGCTGCCATCTCCACCCAATGGGAAGAAAATTGGTACTCAGACAACATTTGGTGCTACAGCCATCTTTACGTGCGATGGCGGCTTCATGCTGGTGGGGTCAGCTGTCAGAGAGTGCCTGTCATCAGGGCTTTGGAGTGGAACGGAAACACGATGTTTAGGTATAGAACTACTAGAGCTACTAATGTATTCACACGTGCGGGATGCATTACAGTATATCTAGACGCTGTGTGTCGTTTTCTGCCATTTACTGCATGTTGACATCGACCATTAGAAAGGGAGTTTCTAGGATGTGATTTTTCCAGTCAGTCTAATGAGGACAGCTACCTCTTGTCTGGCTGCACAGCACAGCTGCTTCTCTCTGCCCTTGTCCACCTCACAAGACTATCACGAGCAAGCTTCTGCTGTGCATTGAGTTTGGATGTTTTATTTATATATATATATATAAATAAGCCAGAAAAAGTAGCTACTTTCTTCTGTCAGTGTGCCAGCCAGAGGTAACAGATGTTATGACACGGTGCTGTCACTTCTCCATGAAGCCTCAGCAGAAACATCGCTTCCCAGAATACTTCACAGGCTGAGGGGGATATGAGATGCAATTTATAAAGGAGAAGTTCAATGAAACTTAACCTAGACTGATGAGGAGGCATCATTCTGTCAAAAAGTAAATAAACTCAGCTCTAAAAAAGTGCTATAAACAGCATTTTTATTCAATAACTTTTCTTATTATCCTTCAAAACAAAACTGGCTTAACTGTACTTGCTTTGCTTATTTAAAATGTAAGCCAGTACAGTTACTTTTGCATAATTATTCTTTTATTGGTCAATCTTTAAACATATCAAGATGTTTAAAAGTATGTAATAAATATATGGATAGACTTCTCTTCCAGAATGTGTTGCCAGATTTCTGCACCTTGCATTAGCACTGTGCATCAATCAGACCTCTGGGAATAAATCTGATCAGGGAGTGAAAAGGCCACAGTTCCTGTTTTGTCCGTGAGACATCTTCATTCCAGATTTAGATGCTTTTGAAGGCATTGCAAAGAACAGAGGCACAGCTGTGAAAATGTTGTAGGGGTGCAACTGACCATCTGAGCCCTCACTGTAAACAGGTGAGCCAATTTAAGACAGAGCTACTGATATTTTGTGAAGATAGAGTACTTGTTGTGCTCCTACTTTGATGTTTCATGGTGGGTGTCTGCTCAAAGTCACATTTCTCATATAAAGGATAAAACAGGTTTCAAGCTGCAATTGCCTGCTTTTACACGCTTGCAAAAGGTTTCAGCAGATGTTTAAAAATTTAATGTCCCACATCGAGGCAACAAACTATCTCCTAAGCCAAGGTGATGATCAACCCTCGGGGTTTGTTTAAAACTCCCAGGCCTGATTAAAATGTTACGGTTTTGCTGATACTGTCTTTGTATCCCTGAAAATAACCCAGAGAACGCATCTCATGAGTACAAGAAGACTGGAAGGTGTAGTATTATTTTGAAATATTCGCGTATCTGCAGGACAGCAAGCGCTCTCCTGGTCCAGACAAAAGTAAGTAAAAGCAAGCAAATGAAAAGACCCACGGTGGAACAGGAAACTGCATTTAAAAATGAAAGGGAAATTACAAATCCAAGGTTAGTGCAGGATTTACATTATGTCCACTGGTCTGTGTTAGAGCTACAGTTAATATGGAGAGACTAGGTTTTAAGAGTGTGTCTAAAGCAGCATTTCAGAGTTCCATGACACCGTTACCCATGATCTGTCTCCGTCTGCATCTTTCAGCCGGTCACTGTGGAATCCCAGAAGGCATTGTGAATGGCCAGGTGATAGGGGAGAACTTTGGATACCGTGATACCGTCGTGTATCAGTGTCTGCCCGGCTTTCGACTGATAGGCTCATCGGTTCGAATCTGTCTTCAAGACAACCAGTGGTCTGGACAGCTGCCCATCTGTATATGTAAGGAAAACACACAAGCACACCTGTATCTCCAACCAAAGACTCACCTTAACTAACTGGAAGCAGGATGACCCAAACCCTGTGTTAGCTCTGCAAACACATCTCTTATCTCAAGTTACATCTGCTGATTTTCAGTCGAATGAAAGGTTTATTATTCAGATACATGGTCTAATAGACAGTGCGTGCGTTTGTAACACAAACTCCTGTCTATGATGAAAACGTGGAGGGAAAACATCACCTGCAATCAAGACTTGTCTCTGACTTTCTGTTCGTCTGTGCATGCATGCAGAGGATAAAGAGAAATTGCACTCAAATGTTTGAGGTCAAAGTGTATCGAGAGGAAGCTCGAATGTCATGTTTTCATACATTCCACTGTTTGCTGGATACTAAATAGAGAAATTGAAATCCTTTCACATAGACCTGGTATGGGATGTCATCTAGCTCATCTTTAAATAATGCAGTTATGTTAGGGGGGAGATTTTGTATAATCAGAAACATGTGAGCCTTACATGTTCAGTCACAACAGTGTAGCTACCTTTAACGCTGTTTATGAAAAGAGCACCGAGGTCTCCAATAAGAGAGGTTGTCTGGTCGAGCTGATAAATCCCAGTCAAATTTCATTCAAGGGTGGAAAAGTCCAAATTAAAAAAGGGAAATAAAATCATTTAGGATAAACCTTTTGGGCAACAGTGGCTCCATGCTGAGTAAAGCCGGCGTAAGGTTTGTATTTTGAGAAATATCCCTTTCTTGATGAATTCACCCAAATAGTCCTGAGGTTCTGCAGATTCACACCAGCAGTCTTATATAAAGAGCCTGAGGGCCCAGCTGCCAGTGTGGTCTGGAAGAGATAAATAAATGGGCTTGAGGATAAAATAGAAGTCTCTGACGTGTCCAGGCTTCTGTGAAAATCTTCTAAAATTGGTCACTTGCTGTGAGCGTCCTGAATGTTTTCAGACAGCGACTGGGCACACTTGAAGTGGTGATGATGAGCGCCATCTCGAGCCAATTATACAGATGCCTTTTCCCGAAAGAGACAGCCTGTTTGTTCACGAAATTAGAGCCATGTTTAAAAGACGGAGGTGGTGATGCACTGTCTACATCTCTGGAGTAACAGGGGCATGAAAGGGAGTTTATTTCTTCTATGAAATTATTTCTGACTCAAACCCTTAAAACAAAAAGAAACATTAAATGCAGGGACTTCAGATCAGATAGTTTGTCTGTGTGTATGTATGTGTGTTAGGGTAGTGTGTGTATCCATCTGTGTATCTGGTGTTTCTGGGCTGTGCTGCTTTTATTGGGGTTATTCATGCAGGAGTTATTGAGGGAAATCATTTTACAGCCAAATTATACTGTAATTATGGAGATGAGAGGCTCTTGTTTAGAGACACAAACACAGAATGATGATGAGACAATGGTGTGTGTGTGTGTGTGTGTGTGTGTGTGTGTGTGTGTGTGTGTGCGTGCGTCTGTGTGTGTGTAGCTGTAGGGCATGCTGACAGTGTCAGATAAATTTGTATCTAAGGCAAGCAAACAAACTTCTGATTATCACTGATCATGTGAAAAAAAAGACCTTGGCTTCTTGGCTTTTGCTTGTCTCGCGCCTCCTCCCTCTGCTCTCCTCACCTCAGCTGTTCTTTTCCTCTTTTCTCTTGTCTTCTCCCCTTCAAGAGCCCTCTCTTCTGCTCTGTGCTTTGGTTTTCTCCTCTTCCCAGTTCACTTTTCCACCCACCTAGTCTGTGTCTGTCTTATTTTCTTTTAATTTCGTCAACCTCCTCTCTCCTCTCTCCTCTCTCCTCTCCTCCCTGTAAAGCAGTAAATTTAAAGAGGGAGAGCTTGAGAGGCAGATGAGAGAGGGCCTGGCAGGAGCTGTAACCTGTCTGTTCACACAAACATCAAAACACTGTCGTCAGCACAATGAGGACAAGGGACCCACACAAACTTCTAAGTAGCCCCAGCGAATGAAGTTAACACGATGAATAATTATGATGCACAATGGCAAACAGAGGACACTCAGCGCTAACGCTGAAGATGGCGGGACCTAATATTTTCAAAATAAATACCCTAAATTGGGATACCAGCTATGTCTCCTCACTCATCAGATATTCTCATAAATATGTATGAATGACTGCAGGAAAGGCATAGATATTCAGTCCAGATCTGTGCTTCTTGTGGTTTTTCAAGACCAGGAACTACACGGCCTCTGGCTTTCATGTGTGCTTTTTAAGATCATACCTGTTTGTGACTTTCATATCAAGAAGAAATCTCACTGAATTGGATTTTTGTAATTTAATGAGAAATGAGAGAGCAGTGGGTTATAAAAAGCCATTTCTCTAAATCACATCAGTCATCAGCTGCATCTATGTGGCACTGACGGCTGAAATACCGCTGCAGTGCTGGATAGGACTACAGACACGTTCACCCAGGACACAGAAACAACTAGATCACATCTCAAATAACTCCATATAAATCCACATTGCAATGACCAGTCAGATTTAGTGTGCTGTGGAAAAACTACGACACGACTGTGATCATGCATTAAATTCACTCTCTAAAATACAGAAAAATAAGCCCGGTGATACTTTATACTTTCCTTATTGTCAACAGCCCCATGGGGAGCCCTGAAGTGTTGCCAGTGTCGACAAAGCCAGACACAGCTTATTCTTCTGTGCCATGGATCTCTATTGTTGTCCAAAAACTATTAAAAATGCATCTTTGAGCCTCGCTGTTGCACTGGGTGATATCTTGCTTACAATAAACATGGCCACTCTAATTTATTTTTACTCATTGCCACAACCTCACCGTTCCGCTGCCATAAATACTAGAGCACCAAATGTGTATAAATCTGCATCTGAAAATGCCCTATTTAGTCCGTTTAATAAAACCTACAGTAGCCAGCTGTTTTATGAAATTACTGAGCTGGTTTGAGAAATGAAACTATATATTTGTGGCCCATGCTTTCAAGATTTATGTCTTCAATGCGAACAGATGGGCTTAGAGCTGAATGCCACAGACGCGATATGGAAGTCAGACAGTATTAAGAGACGGACTAACGCTCCGTTCACACATACAGACGCAGAAGTAGCAGGCTCTCTCTCGCCTCTCCCTGAAGCTTCCGGGCATGTTTAGCGTTAAGCAGATCATTTTCACACCTGCCTGTGGTTGGACAGTTACTTTCTCTTGTTGCTATCCTGCACCAGCGCACAGCTAAGTAGATAATTTCCTGAGTAATGCATCGTCTTCTGGTCGCTCATTAAGGATATGTCATGTTGAATAGAGAGGCTGTGTCTTTTCTCATTTTTGAAGTGCTTTGAAAGAGTTGAAGGTAAAAGCTAAGCTGCTAACAGCTGTGAGCGGCAGATTGTCGCACTTCGGGTGTTTGAGTATTCACGTGTGACCGGGGGTTAGCACATTATTTATGCCTTTTTAATATTAACAAAATTTGCTTATTTGTTATCTTGCAATCTCAAGTGCATTTCTAATAAATGTAATAAGAGATGTGTGTGCAGCTACATTACTCATGATTCTCACTGTCTTCCCTACAGCGATCAGCTGTGGCCATCCAGGAAGTCCCATATATGGTCGAACGGTGGGAAATGGCTTCAACCTCAACGATGTGGTCAGCTTTGTCTGTAATCGGGGTTATGAAATGGAGGGGCCCGCACGCGCTCAGTGTCAGGCCAACCGCCAGTGGAGCCACCCGCCCCCAACGTGTAAAGGTGGGGAGAAAAGTTAAGTGTATTCACCCCTAACCTTATTTATCCCTACCTTTAATACCACCCCAGCTATTATCTTTATTTATCCTTACTGCCTTTCCCTATAGCAGTCATCCTTATTACCATACCCTTTTCATTTCACCTCAATTCTACCTCTGACTTTATCCAACCCAAACATCTCTGCCATCATAACCTTGAAATTCATTTAGACTGGTACAAAAAAGATGTATTTCTTTTTTAAAAAGTCAGTATTTTCCTTTAATTCAATGAAGTTTTGAGGTAGATGTAATCCTCCACATCCCTCTAACCCTCCTGGCTCCAGCCTTTTAAATGGAAACTTTTGATTTTCAGTGAAACATCAATCTCAAGCCCTGATTGTCCTCTAACAGTCACAGCAACAAGGGTTTTTTCGCTCATATGACTTTTTACACAAGCTATCGGCGTTCTGCCCAGTGTACAGAATGGAGTGCCAGTGAATGTATGAAATAAAATACGCAGTGTATTGATGGCAAGCCATTACACAGCATGAGTGCTGGATCCAGGACACACAGACATCATACCTTCATCATAGCATCACATAACATTTGCCATATTTACCCTTTCAAACAGCAGCCCTAATCAGTTCTTCGCTCTTCACCACAACCTCCTGATTACGCCCTTTATTATTTTACGGGACTGTAATCCCTGTGCAGAGCACTGGGAAAATGAAGAGGGGGGACAGAAATGACCCTCTCTGGTTCATGCCAAATAACACATGCTTTTCTATATCTGTTTTGTGTATTTGTGTGTGTGTCCGTCTCTGTGTCTCTCTGTGTATAGTGGTCAATTGCTCTGATCCAGGTATCCCAGCCAACTCCATCCGACAGAGTAAAATAGAGCATGGGAACTTTACCTTTGGCACTGTGGTTTTCTACGACTGTAACCCAGGATATTACCTGTTTGGATCACCTGTGCTGACCTGTCAACCTACCGGACAGTGGGACAAACCCCTACCTGAATGTATAGGTTAGTTTGATCCTTGTGCTTCTGTCTTTTGAAACTGACAGTGAATGGGAATTGTCACCAGCTGGTGATAAAACAAACAGCTGTTCAGTGCGTGCATTGTTTTATTTCAGTGTGGAGCCAGTAAGTTCTAGTATTATAAATATCATGAGGAAAAAAATTAAGAGCAGACTGTTCTTACATAAGCCTGTTTGTCTGCTTAGTTTCTAATTGTTCAATGTTTTCACTTTAAACTGTAGACTGTAGAAAAATGGATGCAGTCTCCATGATGTCACCAATATGTTTCTGAATAGTCATTGTGAAGCTCAGTCACAGTCGCCCCGGCTGTCACTGTCTTGGCAGTGCCAGTTTCCCTGTTTGTCCAAAAATGAGCAAAGAGGTGGAACGTGAGTGGAGCCGAGGCAGACCGAATGAAGCCTGCTTACTGAAACCTTGCGGTAACTGTCTCAAGCGGCCCTTCGAGGAACTGCAGTTTTTGGCACTTCCACGTTGGCTTCATTCTTCAGCCCTGGAGGTTGTCACCTGCTTTAAACATTCCAAGAGAAAAGGCTTTTAGGATGAGGACTAACTCATATGTTGGCAAATGTCAAACGCTAATAGCACTCCCTGTCTCCCTCACAGTGGAGAAACACTGCACAATGGATGTGCTTGTCGTGGGCTTGTTTAAAATGTCACCTGTAACCCCGCAAATGAATGCAGACAGTTAATGATGTGTACACTCAGTCACTCAGTTACTGCTGCAGGTGGGAGGCTAGTTAGCTGTAAATGCTAAAAATTACAGCTCAAGTCATCATAAATTTCACAAAGCATCATGTCTGTCTCTCTCCTGCACCCGTCTCACTGCCCAGAGTCCGACACACGTTTCAGTCCATGAATCTGCGCCTCCAGTTCTTAACAGTGGTCACTGCAGCTCTTCTCACAAAGCTGCGAGTCAAAAGGAGCTGTCTTTCCTTCCTTCCTTCATCTCTCTGCTTCTCAATCCCTCTCTCCCTCTCTCTGTCTGGGTCTCTAGTTGTAGACTGCGGCCATCCCGGCTCTCCTCCAAACGGTGTGCTGAGCGGAGATAAGTTTACATTTGGTTCAACGGCTCGATACTCCTGTCTGGGCGGAAGACAGCTGAAAGGAGAATCATCCAGGACTTGTCAGCTCAATGGGATGTGGAGTGCCCCCATGCCCTTCTGCTCTGGTAACCATTTTAACCTCTATTGAATATACAAACTTTTAAGTCCACCCTATCAGTAAGACAGATAGATAGGTAGGAGAGACGAGTCGTCCAAAACATGTCGACTCAGCACGGTGTGGAGCACTTCATGCCTTTGCATTCTGCAGACGCCCTCTCTTAACCTTTCTGCTCTCAGCTGAAGGGATAATGGGAGGGATGGATGGGCAGATAGACAGTAGGGTTGGCGCATGAAAGAGAATATACCTGTACCTGTCCGTTAAAAGGAGCGTAACCTCCCACTGCAGCCACTTACTGTACACATACACCTCAGCCCTGGACCTGTAGCCACGTGCATTTCTGTTCTGGGTATCTAATGTCACTTTCATTTGTTAGTTCAGAAAGTTTGAGCTTGTCTTCTTCTAACTCGCCTGAGGGATACTGTGAACGGAGGGATAAGAATAAAACATAGGTAGATAAAGAAATGACTGGAAGTTCTTTAAATATTAACACCTTTAAATGCTTCAGTTTACACTGTGTTTGCATTTCCTGTGCATTTTCAATCATCTTTCCATGGTGAGTGGATTTTAAGTCAATGGTGTGTACTGCAGATGCATAACTAGAATATTCTGTGAAGTGCTTTACACAAGTATATTTCCTCCCTGCGGATTTACTGTATATACATGTCTTACCACTAGATTGTCTCTCCAGACAGAAAGCCTCCTTACCTTCCATCATGTATAAACAAACCATCTAAGTGATATGGTTCTCAGTTGGCTGGCTGGGGGCATGATTATGGCTCTCCAGACTGAGAGGCTCCCAGCTGCTTCTTATATAACAGACTGACTGAAAACACATTCCAGACGAGATGACTAAGAATACATTGTTATTTACAACAATTGCCTGGGGGGTGCACAGGGTGAGGGAGGGTAATAGTTTATAAAGCAGTGATTCATGGTTTTCACCTGACAGGTCTGTACCAGAGCCCTGCAGAGACAAGAGTTCAGCTCGTGGAATAAGTGCTTGGACTGCAATTCTGCCCTTTGACTGTTGATAAACAAATGGCGTTTCTGATCTAACGTTGATTAAGTTACCACATTTACAGCCCAATTTCAGGGGCCATGATAAATTCATTTTGACCAAGTAGGTACGGAAAGAAAAATAAACAAGGCCGTCACAGGCAGGCTTTGCACAGATACACAGATTTAATATTCATTAATGTTTATGAGGACTTGGAACTTGCCTCTAAAACCTGTAAGGAATAGTTCAACGTTTTGGGAAATAAGCTTGTTCGCTATTTTCTTAACTTAGCACAAAGTCTAGAAACAGGTGGAAACGGCTAGCATTCCTCCCCCAAAGTAAAATCAACCTACCAGCACCTCTAAAACTCACTACTTAACATGTTCTATGTGTGCTATTGTTTGTGTCGCTTACTAGTTCGCTGACTTCCTTCTTCACTCTCTGACGTATCGTCTGGTGTTTCCCATGTTTACCACAAGTTTTAGCACCTAGAGGAGATAAAGGGGATGTGACGCTATTGACATGTGACCAAGTGAAACACACCTTGAATAATATGAATTACACTGTAATTACACAAGTCAACAAAATATAAAATTTTAATGCAGAAGTGTCTTTAAAAGAGCAAATGAGCGTATTTCCCAAAACATCAGATTGTTCCTTTAAATTTGACTTACTGCAGGCTGTGTGACTGCTGCCTGAAAAAACTGATTTCATAAGAAATCATCATGTTGAAACTGTTTCATTTTCCCTCCCTGCCTTCACTACTCGACCTGCAGTAAGTCCCTGGATTCAGATGAGTGAGAATGTTATAGCCTTGTAGTTTTTCTCATTCAGCTTTATGAGAACTGCAAACCTGGGCAAAGGAGCTTCAGCTCAGTAACCCGTGAATTTACCCAAGCCAAAATCTTTCTATCAGATAGATGCTCGCGCGTGTGTGTGCAGATGAATGTGTGTGTGACCGATTAGTGGTTGTTCCAAAGTCACCTGAGGGAAACGACAGAGATTAGTTTTCACAGCGCTCTGTCCCACAAACTTACACACATACATGCACCTACACACACACACACACATGCACCCTTGTACCAGTGAAATCAGGTAGATTGGTTGCTCTCCCTGTAGAGACCAGATACCCCTGAGGCTACATAGTGGCTTTGGAGCTGTGTGCATGTGTGTGTCCTTGTGTGTGTGTGTGAATGTCCTGTGGGAGTTGTGTAGATGGCAGTGTAGTGTCTCTAAAGGTGTATGTGTGTCTGTGCCCCGACTGGTTTTTGATCTGTTTCCAGTATTCAGACGGAAAAACGAAAAATCCTTCATCTTGTTATAGACCGTTTCCTCACATTTCAGAGAATTTAAAGACAAATAATGATGACACAATGTGGCAAAGTCTTATTTATTTACACCTGAGAAACGCTGTTTGAAATCCGGAGGCATTACAAAAGATGTTATGTCATCACATGTTGTGTTTCTGGTACGTGGAAGCCCGATTTAGCTGCAAGCCTCTGGATATTTGCAGTGTCGTACAAACAGAACCGGGTGAAATTAGGTTATTTGTCAAATGTATCACAAAAACATTACAGACACATTTGGGAAATTCTTGTAGTAGTTGTTTATTACACAAAGAATTTGGTTGCACACCTTGAATTAATGGCCAATAATGGATGCGAGTAAATTTCTAATTACAGTAAAATGGTCAAATATTTATTGCTTCTGTTCCGAACAGAAATGAATCCGGTTTTGACGTTAATTATATGCACACATAAGCCAATGAAAGTTTTACACCATTAGTAAAATAGGCGCTTGTGAGCAGTAGTGTTTGGGTAACAATATATTTGTCTGGCCCTGTACATGTGGGTGACAGAGCGTGTGTGTGTTCCCAGGAGCGTGCTCTGTCTGTCAGAGAGAATTTGCTGACCAGGCGGCTCTGCAAGGGCAGAGCGAGGATCACACACGCACTACCACCCACTTACCCATTGACACACACGCACACACAGACACACTCACGAACACTCTTAAGGCAAACATATGCCCGTTGTCACCAACATATGTGCGCAGTCTACTGCTATTTGTAAGCCACCATTTCATACTTGAGTGCTCTTAGAATGGGATTTATATTAAAAATGGAAGCAAATATTCACCTCACAGCTGAGCTCACTTCATAATACTGTCTCAATAACTTATTTATACAACTGATTAATTACTACATCGCTTCTTCCTCTCGTCTCTGTTTGGATTTTTAATGTGAAATTTTCATTTTAAGGTTTGGAGTACTGGCCTTGTAGAAGATGCAGCTGTTTTGTGTTGATTTAAGGATCCTGGCTGTGAGGTTGGGGGATCGAACTCAGCCTGCGTTCTCTTTCTGTAGGTGACACAGCTGGTTCTTGTGGCGATCCTGGCATCCCCTCCCATGGTTCGAGGGAACAAACAGATTTCAGGATCCGGTCCAAGGTTCACTTCAGCTGCTCGGAGGGCTATGAGTTGATTGGTTCCTCGGAGAGGATGTGCTTCCCTAATGGAACCTGGTCCGGCACACAGCCCTTCTGCAAGCGTAGGAACATACTTTGACTTAATCTCAGCCTTTAAGAACCCAGCACTTGGAGCCATAGTCACAGAGATGAAACTCATTGAGATGCACAATGCTTCCCCTCCCTCATGCTCTCATTTTTCCCCCCAGCTGTCCAGTGTGGTAACCCTGGCACTCCCAGTAATGGCAGAGTGTTTCGTTTGGATGGAACAACATTTTCTCACTCGGTCATCTACTCCTGCATGGATGGCTACCTGCTCACCGGTGCCACCACCAGGCTGTGTCAGGCCAACGGGACCTGGTCAGGAGCACAGCCCAACTGTACCAGTAAGTTACCTGTTGTTTATTGAGGGATGGCTGATAAGCTGATGCATTAGTTTACAGATGATTTAACAATATCTGACGCACCTTAAATAAATGCAGCTCTCTGCAATACGTTTTCTGTTTAACCTCATTATTTGAGCGTGAACTCAGACATAAGGTGACGAGGAGGCTAAAGAGCAGAGTGTCAGCTTTATATATTACTTACTGTATATAATCACAGCATCAAATTCTTTGCAATGACGTCAAGTCAGCAGCCCATAAACATCACCAAACTCCTGATGTGCGATTATAAGTTTTCCAGCCTTTTGCGACCTTATTTTATGCCCGGGTTTAAATTATTCTGCAGCAGCGTCAAGTTTCAGTAATGAAATCAGCCTCAAATCTCCCTGCTCCTGCTCCAGACTTTATAGGGTGACATGAATAACCTTGATTGTTGTTTACTTTAGCTAATTTGCTTTTTGAACTCTGGGGGGAAAATTCATAAGAGTAAATAACCATAAAATAAAACGTTCTGTTCCCAAATGTGACGAAAGCCACGGGTGAATAAGTGTTAATCAGTGCTGCACGTTACGCAGACTACAGAATCTGCATGTAAGGATGAGTACTACAGCGACAGTGACACATAGCATTAACAATTAACACGCAGCGTACTCTGTAAGAAAATACCTTGTCAAACACATATTCGACATTGTGTCCTGACGTGAAATTCCACATGAAAGGAGTTCCAGCTGTATTTTAATGTTTTTAAATTTCCATTGACATTCCTGACTACGCCAAGAAATAAGCTTTGAAATTTCCAGCAGTACGGAACAAAGAGACAGAACTGCTGAGAAACCAAATTTCGTCGATATGCCGTCCTGGAAAGAAAAAAGTTTCGAAGAATCCTCTGACTTAAAGGAAATAGCTTTTACAGTAGATTACACTACATCTATTAACGGGCATGACAGTATCTGGGGTGGGTTTAAAAGCATTTAAACTGCCTATTAGACTATGAAGGACAGGGCTTTATAAGTGCAGTCAGGGGAATCCTAATGCTCCTTAAAAGAGTCCCAGGACAACCTCAGCCATTTTTAATATCACTGTTGTTTCATTCATGAGAAGTGAAGCCCCTAACCAAATCTGAAGCGATCATACGCTCTGATCACAGATTCGCTACCCACTGTGATTTCTGCGACCTGCAATTACACAAATAAGCAGACAGGTATGGTTATAAAAGATAAATACGCACTTCCTGTTCAGCCATCTCTTGGATCACAGCAGCTTAGCTCAGACGGACTTCCTGAAACAGAATCTTCTGATAGATATAGACGTAATCTTGAACTTTGCCACGCTAATGTATATTCATTAGAGGGTCCTTTGCAGTCTTGCACAGGCTTGAAAAACAGTGATGAAAAAGATTCAGAGCAAATATGAAACAACTGACAGATCCGACTCAGATCAACAGAACACTGCAGCACCTGTCGTCCTTCACTGCCGCTCTACCCGTCCATTTCTTTACTCCCGTCACCTCCACTGTCCCGCTGGTTTTCTTGTCATCTTCCTCTTTATCTCTCCTCATCATTTGAATCAACTACTGTATATAAAGAAGCAAATTGAAATTCCAATCATCTCATGCGACGACAAGTAATCTTCACCCCGTTTCTTCCTCTTCAACCCCACTTTTCCATCTCCGTAGTGATAAACTGCGGGGATCCAGGTGTGCCAGCCAACGGCCTTCGCTATGGGGAAGACTTCACGATTGGTCAGAATGTCTCCTTCCAGTGCCAGCCGGGATACAGGATGGAGGAGGATGGGTCACCAGTGAGGACGTGCACCCAGAATGGGACGTGGAGTGGGAACATGCCTATATGTACAGGTAAATCGTTTATGAAACCGCTTTACTCTGCTTAACTACTCCAGTGCATTTCTTTAAGCTTTTGGGTATCTATTACTGGACTTGACTGGAAGTCACCCTAGACCAACTATTACTATTCCAGCTATTTGCATTAAACGAACTTTCAAATCAGGAGTTGAAATCAATGATCTAATCAGCCCGTCTGCCTCTCTGCGCCGAGAGTCAATTTACAGGATGCAGGATTTTGCATCAATTTACAGGATGCTGATTTTGGCTGAAAAAGCAGCATCACATGCAGCTGCTAAAAACTGATCTGTCTCTCTTTCTCTCTCCCTCCCTCTCCCTCTCGCAGCGGTGACCTGCCCGGCTCCCCCTGCCATCAGTAATGGGGTATTGCAGGGCAGTGACTTTGAATGGGGCAGCAGCGTGAGCTACAGTTGCTCACCTGGATATGAGCTCTCATTCCCAGCTGTCCTGACCTGTGTGGCCAATGGCACCTGGAGCGGCATGCTGCCACAGTGCTTACGTGAGTACACACACACGCGCACACATGCAGTACCAGGCACACACACACACATTGCCTGTTATTATTCTTTACCAGCCATTAGTTGCAACTGGAGGCAAAATCTACATTTGTCCTTGAGTGCTTGTCAGCGATGTCAGCCCACATACTGAAATGTGATTATGTGTGTTTGTGTGTGTGTGTGTGTGTCTGTGTGTGCAGCCAAGTTTTGTGGTGACCCAGGCACTCCGGTTGGTGGTTTCAGAGAGGGACGAAGTTTCATCTACCAATCAGAAGTGTCCTTCAGTTGCGCTCCACCTCTCATTCTGGTGGGCACAGCGACCAGACTTTGTGAAAGTGATGGCACCTGGAGTGGCACTCAGCCACGCTGTATTGGTACGTTTATTATTTTCTATTTGTTAAAGAATCAGAGAAAACAGGGAGGCCATTGTACAAGGAAAAAGTATTGCCTTACCTCCTTTATCTGTAGGTCGGTTCTGTTTTGTGCATGTTTTGCTTTGCAGAAATCAGTTTTCGGTTCCCCTTATTTTTCCATATTCATGTGATCACTCAACTCGATCTCATCTTCAAGAACTTAGGTTGAAAATTTGTACTTTTTGTGGTACCTTCGTTTGAGAAATCTAACCATGTTTTTTCATTTAACAAATATTAAATGTTAAATGTTGTCTAAACACAAGCAGCCACAGAGGAGCTTTGTGCAGTGAACATATCTGGAGCTACAGATACATTTTGGTTAGTATTGAGATTTGAAACCCAGCCCCAGGACTTAGTCAACCACCTTATATATACAAGTCAAAATAAGTATTTCTGAATAAATTCACAAGTTATGAAAGTTCCCCACTGTTACGGTGTTTAACTAGGTCTCCAACTTGTTCAAAACACAGCACCAAGGCTTTTAACCTCTACCAAACATTGATCTAAGATTGTACTGATGACTTTTTTAATAGTTCCTGACTATATCCTCAATCATTTATCCCCACATGAGCTGGAGCATAGCATGGTGTCCTGAGGCAGGGGTGTCTTGCCCACTTCAAAGTCTGGGTTAAAATTAAAAGGTGGTGATGTTCAGCTCACTGGAGCCCCCAGACTTTTGAATGATATTTCTCAGGAGGTAAAAAAAAAGTGTCTTCTTTTAACTAACATATCAAAGCATACTATTACAGGCTAGTTTTTAATGTTTCTCCATCGCTCTACACGTTTCCCTTTGATTAACTGCCTGTTTGTTTGTTGTTATTTTATGTGTTTACTTTCCCGACTGAGTATCTGTGTGGGCTTGTAGCTTATGAAACACATTATTTACATTATGCTAGCCTGCCAGTTTATTATGACTGGTTTGTGGCTCACTGGGGAGCCTGGCCTGGTGTCTGATATTCCCTTGCCTAATGATCATGGCAATTAATGACCCATCGTTACAGGGTTGACAGCCACATTTCAGTTTACTCCGGGGTTTGCTGTGCAGAGCAGCTACTGTTCGGTTCAGGTTTAAGTTACGCAGACTTGTTGGAATAATAATCCATGGTGACTGGAGGCTCTGTGAAACAGGAGCCTGAGGAGGACAAGCCTTAAAGGATTGCTTTGATGTTTCCAAACTGGCAAGTCTGCCTTGTAAACCTGCTGTTAGCTAGAATCAATATCTTAGGTGTCCTCCAGTTTACATGCAGTGATTGATCTAACTTTTAAAGACAGCGGAAGTGAAACCATGTTTGTCATTGGCTTTAACTAAAATTGTACCTGTAAAATGGTAACACTTTAAAGGATATTCCACATAAACTAAAGATGGTCTTGCTGTTACTGTTAAAACTAATGAAATGTACCTGTAGCTGAATTTCTTGCCTCTGGGAGAAAGGTTATACCCAGCAGTGCATCTGTGGCACATGTAGCCCAACTTCTACAACAGTTAACGTTCAATGCGTTGTGTCTAAAAAGTTCGGATCTTAACAGGAAACCCTCTTCAGAAGTTGCTCATAAGCGAGGCGACACCAGTGCTCGCTGTAGCTTCCAGTATTTAGCAAAAGGCTTCCAGAAACGGGCGTCCACATCCAACTTCAAACGGGCTGCTGCTGCTATCCGAGGATTAGAAAGAAAATGAGAAGGGATATTCAGCGCACATTACAAATGGTCCCACTGGGTCAGTTCAGCACCACATGTGATGTTTAGAGCACCACTTCACATGTCTGATTCCAAGCAGGTGCTTAAACATCAAGTATGGTGATGAATTGTAATAAATGAGAGCTTTTGTAATGCGAACAGTCACTTGACTTTTTGTTCCTTCGTAGCACGAGAGGCACGCATGCAGCGCTTCTACAGCTGCAATGAAGCCGAATGTTCCCCGCGCAATAGACGATCTAAAAATAAGAGGGCTCGCTCTGACGTGCTGCTTTAGTGATCTAAAGACTTAATCTATGACTCCTGAAAAAGAAGAAGTCACAGCCAAAGTGTGGAGGAAAATGTTTCAGTTCTATATCATGATTGTTTTGTAAGCCAGAGACGATGGAACGAACGCGAGCATCCACACAAACATGAGGTGACTCTCAGTGCTGCTTTCTTTTCTCCTGTGATGGAAGTGAAGTGAGAATGTATTGTTGAGAGATTGGGCTGTGTGTGTGTGTGTGTGTGTGTGTGTGTGTGTGTGTGTGTGTGTGCACTTGGGTGATTTATTAGTGTGTGATTGCAGCTGTATGTTAGTGTGTGATGTGTATTACTATGTGACTGAAACAGAATGAGTTTTGAGCTGAAGCAGCCTGCTCTTTAAATAAGACAGATGAGGGAGGAGGGGTGAGGGTGGGGGGTGGGCAGGGAGAGATACAGTGACATGGGAAGATAGAAAGAGAGAGGAAGAAAGCAGTTAGAGAGAGAGAGGGGGCAGTTAGAGAGGTACAGGAAGAGAGAGCGAGGTAGAGGCGGAGAGAGAGGGACGAGTGGAGAGTGAATCTGTCATTTCGGAAGCTGTATTGAATCGAGCTCTGCGTCAGGATGTGCTCTACATGCTGATGTTCCTGCCACACACACACACACACACACACACACACACACACTCTCACACACTCCCTCAAAGCTGGCTCTGCTTCGTTTTCTGATAAAGCACTACTGCCCCCTGCTGCCCTGCTGGGGTACATACCCCGCTGTTACCATGACAACAGAGGAGAGGAGGGTTGAGAGAGGACATATGATGCTCCTGCTAATTTATCTTTCTTTTACATTTTGTGCGTAATTACTTAAACTCGTGTGCTGTTCTTTTCAGAACCGACCAAAACCAGCTGTGATAACCCGGGAACGCCGCGCTATGGCTCCTTAAACCGGACCTACGGTTTCAAGGTAAAATATCTGTACTGACAAACTTGACTCTGGAGCTACCTTCCTGCCCGAGTAGTTCACTTACTAACTAATGTAGAAGCTGCTGGGCTCCTTTCAAAAGAAATATGCAGGTAAAAGGCAACTGAACAATGAACTACAACGATGGAGAAAGGAAGGAAAGAGGGAGGGGAGAGAGAGACGATACTGAAATCTGACAAAACAAGACATTCAACTGATTTTTCCAAACAAATACTTGTTTGTGAAATATTAAACCATGGAGGTGGCAAAATCGCTGGGTGACAAATTTATATTTTCTTTCATTTGATATTATTATATTTTCTCCTCTCAGTGCAATATAAGAGGCGTTGGCTGCTGTGATGGTTCCTCTTGTCCTTTCCTTCCTTAACTTCTGTGTGAAAGACAGGATCAAAATCTAAATTCCTTGTTCTGTGCAGTAGCCAATATGAGGCTTCAGCTGTCTGAGCTGGTTGAATCAAATGGGCATCTCCGCCCGGTGTGTGGGTTTATTGCCAGTGCTGTGTCCTGGCAACAGACCTACATGCAACTACAGGAAGTACCCCTCCTCTGCAGCTCAGCAAGGAAACAGTCCACTGAAACCAAACGAGTGCAGCGTCGGAGGATTATCACTTGAGTCGACTAACTCAAACTGCTGAAGTCTCATTTTGGCTTCTGCTGAACTTTGGGATGCATTTGTGCACATTGTCACAGCCCGGCTCCTGCGCTGTGACAAAGACGGGAGCCCAGACGAATCTGAAGCTGTGGGCAAACATTTGTGTTGACAAAATGAGAAGAAAGAATGGAAGAAAATGTGGAAGGTAGGAATCAGTAGTGTAAGCATGTATGGATACATGAACAACTAAACAGAACAGCAGGAGGTGTTTAGGGAGGGGAAGCCATGGTTAGCTTTGTGAAGAACCGCACTGGGCGCAGGTGTGGCTCATGAAGAAGACGATGGCCCCTTCCCTGATCCAGATCCTGCAAAACAAAGGGCACGGGGACACCTAGTGGAAGGGAGGGGTCGTCACAGCAGAGCGAGGACTGTGGACTTTATTTCTTACAGTGTTAGGTCAGGATTTATTCCCAGCCAGCGTGGACAGGAGGAACGATTACAGCAAACAATTACTGTTCTGCTTAATTACTGTGAGTATTGAAGACTTGGAAACATCCTAATCGGTCCTCGAAACAGGATGAGAGGCTTTGAATTAGATGACCACCATCAGTATCTGTGACGTGAAGTCCTAGTTTTTGCTTTAGTCAAAACACAGATGTTTTATTTGAATCGTTAATGTCTTCTGTTACAGCACATACAGTTGCACAGTCTTCATTTTTATGTCTGCTGTCTGTATTTTCCCAAGGCCTACTCATCAGATGCTCTCAATAAATACAGATATATTGTGTCATTTTAAATCAGCATTTTATTGTATGTCTGAGCAACACATATCTATCTGTTATAATAAACTAAATAAATGACTTCACTATGATGGTATTCAGAAAATGTTCAAGCTGTTTTTATCTTTGTGTGTGTGTTTATCTCTCCTTCTCTCTCTCCACAGGTGGGGAGCGTGGTGTCATTTCAGTGCCAGCCAGGACATTTGATTCAGGGCTCTTCCTCTAGAACCTGCCAGCCTGATCTGACGTGGAGCGGAACACAACCCGAGTGCATACGTAGGAAACATACATCTTATCTGCTTGTTAACTCACCACCCGTCCACCCTCTTGTCTGTCAGACTCTAACTCCAGTGCACGAATTCCTTCTCCACCCTCCAGCCCACGCTTGTAAGCAGCCAGAGAGCCCGCTCCATGTGGACGTGGTGGGGATGGATCTGCCTGGTTTTGGCTACACCTTGGTGTACAGCTGTCAGCATGGCTACTTCCTGGCGGGGGGCTCTGAGCACAGAGTCTGCAAGAGTGACGGCACCTGGACAGGAAAGATGCCTATATGTCGAGGTAAGAAAATCCCATGTCTGTATGTTATATCTATGTAGTGCACTTGATTGAAGAGCTTGACAATGAAGTGGGAGTGTTGAGTGCATCTTGCTCAAGGACACTAGTACCTCGCCATCTGGAGCAGGGTGAGATTTCCTGGTGGGCTGTTCGCTGGCCTGGCAGTGCTGATAAAAAAAAATAATTCGATATCCCATGGTGTTTCACGCTTCATTAGATTAGCCTGGCCAGGTCCTTACAGGTGAGGTTATGAATTCATCGCATGTCATGAGTCCACAGCTGTCAACAGTGACAGACTGAGTGTGTTCTCTTGGTACCCAAGTTACCAAAGTGTGTGTGAGGTAAAGTTCCAGCTTCAATTGATAAAAGCTGAGATATTCTGAAACACGGTTAACCTAATAGCACTGACTACCACAGAATACTCAACATCAGGGGGTACTTAAACATGCAACATTACTGCTTTAAAATGTCTGAAAACAACTAAACCTATCGTCATATGTTTAGTTGAGTTGTACACATATATTATCCCAGATGTTTCCAACAATGTTCAAGCCCAATTAGAGAAATCTGTAATTGTGTACAAGGTAATGGTGCGTTTCATTTGGTCGCCTCCGGTGGGAACACAGGAAGCACCAGATGATACTTCAGATGAGGAAGGGAGTCTGTGAGCGTGACTAAATGTAACGTGAATAAACACGGCCTCACCTGTGAGCAAGATTTCTGCCTGCATCACGTCAGATTGATCCTCATTGGCAGTGCTGTAACAATGGAGACCACAGCTCCTATGATCCCACGCTACTTCTTTTAAACCACATCAATACGTGCCGAAACAATCCCACCACAATGTCTTTTTAGTGGCTGTTGGAGAGCTTTCAGTCGTATCGCACAATCTTCATCAGCAGATGGAGTTCGCCCAGCTGCCATGGAACTGTAGATCAAATTTCCACTTTTCTGAGCACCTTTTGTCCACATTGGCTTAGAAGTTGAGATTAAAGTGCCTTCCTGACCTTGGACACGGTTGTAGATAAAACACTCTCACAACAAAGTCCATTCGGTCGCTGTTCTGCAGCCTTTGATTCTATCACAGAACCCTCCATCAGTACTATTAAATGGCAAAGTGTGGCTTTCCCGAGATGTACACAAACTCGTGTATGTTTTGCACATTAGAAATGCTTGAGCTCGTGTTACATGTTTGTCTTCTTCATTAAGAAATGTAAACAGGTGAAGTTGCGAACCACCTTTGTGCAAGGAATAACCTCAGCCTGGTGGAAATCACTCCACCAAGGCGGCCACCTTTTTGCCCAAAGGTAGCCTTTTAAAATTGGAGCACTCTCTGATCCAATTTGAGATTCTGGGACAAATATCCTCTCCTTTGCTTGCCTTTACTTATTGGCAACAATGGCTGAATCTTGACGTGATGACAGGAGATGTTCTGCTCAGACCCAGAGTGTCTTAAGGCTGCTTTTAAAAGCATCTAATATGCACTGCAATTACTGGTCATGAACTCTATTCACACTGCTCTGCCTACAAATACCCAATAAAGAGGTTTATACTTGGTGACCCTTTCTAACACACTTCTCACTCATTATATGCATGTGTGACTAAGAGTGACCAGCACTGTATTCTAATGAGCTAATATAATAAGCCCCCCCCCCCCCCCCCCAAGAGGTGAAGCACAAGGCTTGTGTGTGTTAATAGGACAGTATCCTTCTCCCTGTGTCTGTCTTGTGTGTGCAGCTGGAGAAAAGAAGAAACCCGTGAAGCCAGCGACAGGAACCCCCAGCCCCAAACTAAATGGTCAGTTCTCTTACAGTCTTTTCTGCTGAGTCCTGCCATTCCTCATCTATTCCTGATTTCTCTTATCTGCTCTATTTTGGTCCAGTCTGGTTTGTTTTTGTCTACTGTAGATTAATAAAATTCTGCTCTGCTCCTTTGCACTCCCCTCTGTTCCACAGCGTTGTTCTTCCTGTGTTCTTGTCCATTTTATTGTACTGTACTGCTTTCCATCGTAAATAATTTATTTTTCCTCACTGCCACCTAGAAGGTAAATGAACTGTTGTGATCTTCTGCTTTTCTCGGTGCAGCCGTTTTGTTCGGTTCTCTGTTCTTCTCATTGTGAAAGAGTTCCTGTAGCTACTATAGGCACAAGTTCCTGTGATCATCAAAGCCCTTAAATCTAAGATTCTGCCCGTAGCCATGCTTTAAACCTTGTGTCTAACTACGTATAGATATGAGGTTATAACAGCAGGCAGAACTGTGTGTGAAAAGCAAGAAACCTTAACTTATGTGTGTCTACGTATTTACTGTATATACCGTGTGTGTGTATATATGGTGCAAATCTGATCCTATGTGTATTTTCCTGCAACATGTTTAAGTCTTGATTAGATCTATTATATTCATTTCTATTTTAATCTATTCTGTGTGATCCAGTCTGATCCTGTTCGGTTCTATGCTCATCTACTCTCATCTGACTGTGTTTTGTTCTAATCTGTTCTGTTCTATAGTTCCAGATGATGTCTTTGCTCCAAACTACATATGGAAAGGTTCTTATAATTACCGTGGGAGGAAGCAGCCCATGACCCTGAGCATCACTAGCTTCAACTCCACAACAGGGAGAGTCAACGTTTCCCTTAGCAACAGCAACATGGACCTTCTGCTGTCAGGCATGTTATTCGTATAGCCTCTATACTGCATATGCAGTACAGTATATGTAATTTTACATGACACGTCACAGTCATACTGTATGCCGTGATTATGCTGCAATACATCATGATGTTTTGTCATTCCACTGGTGGCACATATGAAGCTCCTACTATCAATACACTTACTGAGCCTCTTTGAATCATTTGTGCTGTTTTGTAACTGTGTCGATGTTTCACTGCTTTCCTCCAGCTGCAATCCTTCTTTTTAATGCTACTGTATACCCCCCCCAAACTCACGCGTACACATATTCACGCACAGACCTCCCAGGGTTCTACAACAGCGTCAGCAGGAGGTTAAGACCCTATTAAAACACAAATCCTGTTGAAGCTAGAACTGGTTTCTGGAGTGGCAGAAAGCACAAACACCGTATCACAAAACATGCTGCTATCGGACTGTTAACGTGCATCTTGTGGCTTAAAGGAGCAGCTTTAGATCAGTAACAGCTCAAGCTGCGCTCATGCAGGTACCAAAATGCCAGTGCCTGGCTGCATAAAACTTCAATGATTTTCTTTTTAAGATTTTTCTTAAAATGTCAGGTTTTCCTTACGCGAGCACTACAATTATGAAAGTAGATCAACATCTTGAGAAACATACTTTATTTCTTTGTGAGTGAAATGAGAAGACCTCATCGATCTTAGGTCAGTGCATTAAGTACCGAGCTGGAGTCGAGACTTGTTCAGTCTATCTGAGCGAAAAGACTGGAGGCATGGAGAAACAGTTAGCCTGGCTGTGGCTTAAGATGTCGTATTGACACAATCTTGTTTGTTTAACCTATAATTGACCAGAAAAGTAAAAATGAGGATTTGTGATATTTGAACTATTTCTTTTCTTGACTCCACACATGCTGTCTCCCAGCTTTTAATCAGTGTTTGTTTATTCTGCAGCTACATTCAGATTGCCTTTTTTTATCTTTTAATCTCTGTGATTTCCAGTTGGACATGAGCAATCTAATGATCTGTATTCTGATGTGTTTCACTCCGTTATGTTGTAAACCAGTCGTTTGTTCTGTCCTCTGTAGGAGTGTACAAGGCTTCTGAGGCCAGGCTGTTATTGCTGATGTACCAGGTGAACTACGTGAACCAGGGAAACCAGCTCAAAGATTCAGCTATCTCTCCAGCCAAAATCATAGAGGACTCCTGGACCATGGATGGATTTGTAAGTCTCCTCGGACACAGAGCAGCTTAATTAGATTCAGCTGAGCTTGATTAAATAAGAATGAATAACACAAAATGTCACATAATAATGCTTCTCATTGTTATTGCACTCACCTCTCTCTGTAAAGGCATTTTACAACAGTGCTGGTAATTATAATAGACAAATAAAGGACAGTCAGAGTGAGACATTTCACTGCTCTCCACATGGAATAATGTTAAGGAATGTTAATATTGCATTTGCAGTCGTATTTGTTCAGATAATCATTACAAAGTCCTGCCAAGTGCCAGACTGTCTAAATGGTGTGTTCATCTGCTCAAAGGCAGATCTTATTCTAAACATCCATATTCATCATGAAGTGCCTGCAGAGTTAAAACCACACTCATAACCTACAATACACCAGCTTATACACACACCACAGGCCGTATTCGTCATGTGGAGCTCAACTGTGACTGTATCTCTGAATCTAATGGGTTTTTGATCAAGAATTTAAACAATATACTAATCAGACTTAAGAGATATGTCTTGAAGTTGCACATGTTGCACATAAACACAACACATACTCTCTCCTACTGCTATATGTCTCCTTTTGTCCTCTTTTCCACTCCAGGTATCAGCAGAGCCTGATGGTTCTAGTTACGTATTCCAGGGTTTCATTCAGGGAAAAGACTACGGACAGTTTGGACTGCAGAGATTGGGTAATTCATTTCATTTTCAATACGTTTCTTGTAAGTCAGTTTGGACTCTAAATGATAATTGGTAAAATCTGATGACTGCTTCCAAGAACCTCAGTAATGGAGGCAGTGATCAGGGAGCTTCTGTCTGTTGGCAATAGTGACCTTATTGCTCATGCTGCTTCAGCTTTGCAGAGGATACTTCCAGCATCCCTGCCACAGTTGTCACACATGCTGAACAGTATTACCACAACTAATAATAATATAAAGTACATTCGTGATAGGAACCTTTATTTCAAGTGTGGAACAGCACTATAAAAATTGTTCTTTAGGTAACAAAATTGCAGTTTTGATCACGTTAAAGCACAAACTCTCTTTGTCATGTCTTCCAGTCTAATTGTGCGGATGATAATAAGACATTTTCTTGTGTTTCACAGGTCTGAATATGTCAGAGAGTCAGAACTCACCGCCCCCTCAGCTTGGTACCAACAGCAGTTCTGTGGCTATCGCTATTCTGGTGCCTTTCTTCGCTCTGATATTCACCGGCTTTGGCTTCTATCTCTACAAACAAAGGTACGGGCTGGAAAAAGCCTGAACGTGTGCCTTTTAAGTGTATTTCTGTTCCAGGGTTTGTACATAGTCTGGAAAGTTTGGAAAAGGCTCAATTTTAATCATGTTTCCAATATGCTTGATTTTATATGTTAATGCTTGAAAAGAAACAGTCCTGTCATCGTATTTGCTTGTTTTCTCCTGGCGTTAAAATTAGCAAACATTAAATAATCAGGATCTTAATATGAGCAGCTGGTAAACTAAACAATGGGTATGAAGGAAATCTGTAAACTAATGTTTGAAATTGCATTTATAGTAACATTTAGATGTGATGATAAAGGCTTAGAGAGTATTGAAAGCTTTTGTTTAGGCCTTGAAAGTGCTTGAATTTTATTCGTAAAAAGCCGTCCGCACCCTGCTGTTAATGTTGGCAATAGAAAATAGTGCCATTCACGTCACTGCATTGTTACTTCACTCCTGTTTTTCATTACTTTCATAGAAACTGTAGAAAGAGCTTTGTTAACATTTGAAGATGCTGTCTGATTGATGAAGACAGTACCTGCCTCAGCGGTTTGGTTGTTCAGGTGCAAAGAGACAGTCAAATCATTGTCTCCTGCAAACTGTGCTGCAAAACACTTCTGTTTAGAAGCTGTTAAATTGGATTTTTCAGAGATATGTTTTAAGCACAATTGGCTGGTGTTCGCATTGTTAACAAATGCAAATAACTTCTGTTCAGCTGTTAATATCTCCAAAAAAAAAAAAAAGAAAAAAGAAGAGCTTGCTGAAGGAATTAGTTTTGGATGGGCTGATTGGAATCTCTTGAGGCTTCCCAAAAAGCACAGCGCTCTCTCTAATCCTTCTTAAAGCTTGTTTACTATGCCTCTGCTCCTAAGACTGCATTCACTATTGTCCACTGGCTACCCACTGAAGTTAATATGACTAGGTAATTAGAATTATTTTATCACTGTAATGGTGTACTTATACTTTCTGCGCTGTTGTTTTTCTTCACAGAACCACACCAAAAACTCAGTACACGGGCTGCTCGGTCCATGAAAACAACAACGGCCAGGCTGCCTTTGAGAACCCAATGTACAACACCAACGCCAAGGCTGTGGAGGGGAAGGCTGTTAGATTCGATCCAAATCTAAATACTGTCTGCACCATGGTCTGAGGATTGATTATCCTCACTTGAACTTAATGACTCAGATATCTAATGGGACCACTGTTGGTACGAGGCTGTGTAGGGGAAAGCCGTATGCTTCGACTCAAACCTCAACATCGTCAGCAGCATGGTCTTCTTCATTGATTGCTAAAGACCTTCCGTCCCGGTTCAGAAAACTAATCTCCCCAAGCAGTGGGAAAAGTGTCCACTTGAAACCAAAACACAGCACCGGCTCCTTTCACTTACAGCGTTTTGTACCCACAAATGAAATTCAAGCAAACGCAAAGACAAAATGTCTGCTGCCTTTGACAGATGCAACAGCCAGTGTGAAGTCACAGCGAGGTGTGACATCGAGCGAAAGACCCAACGGAAAACAACACCGGCTATTATCTGTCTCTAAACCCAAGATTCAGCTGGTCATGGATAGATTATAATTTGATTCTAAACCAGACACAGCCGTTGTACTTCAACCTCTTATTTAACCCCCTTCACTGGCTCTAATACCAGTAGTAATGATTAAGCCATGACCTGCTTGTCTGACATCATGACATGCCACCATAACCCAGTGCCGAATTTTGTATTTCACACAGAGCTTTAGAGAGAAGGACCCACTCTCAGCTCTGTGACCGTTAGTCCTTGCTTGTAGACAGAGAGAGAGAGAGCGCACATTACCGGTGCTCTGGCCATGGTTATACATCATGGAGATAAATGGCACTATAAAACTGGGTTGATTTCATTTGTACCATGTTGTCTCTCCAACTGTACTGAACAAATTGCCGCTGTGAGGAACACAGAAGCAAAATGGCCACAGTTGGGAAAGTGTGACATGAAGAGGATGTCACAGAAGACACTGTGAGGCAAAGGAACCTGTTTCGAAATACCTGGGTTCCAATCTGACGGTAAAAGACACTGTCACCAGCAGACCGTCAGTACAGCTGACCGAGTTGTGAAAAGGAGCCTATTTCTAAAAATGACCACGGAATAAAACACTTTAGCAACCAGACAGGACAACCAGACACTGGTATTACCAGTCTCTTGTCTTTTTCTATTAAAAAGGAATCTAAAATGGCTAATGCTAGCAGACAGTAGCAAAAGTTGCTTTGAAAAGAGACTAAACTCTTAAGCAAAGGATAAGGAGACGGAGCTATAATCCTAACTGAACTGGGATTAGAGCAAAGAAAAACGAAAAGGAGTCGAAAGGGGAGCCAGCGCTAAGAGAACAGATGAGAGGAGACGGACTCATCGAACGGATAAACTGCTCCTTCCCATCCAGTGGATAAGAGAGGAGGCCGAGGAGACAACCCCAAACTGAACTGAGGGTAGAGGGAGGGAGTCATCAGGAGAAAAGATGAGATCTTAACATCCTAACGCGAGCCAATCAGAGCCTGTCTAACCTGAAATCAACTACTGAGAGAGGTCGGCCTTGCTTCTACATATTGAATCAGATCAGACAGAAAGATGTTCCTCGTCCTGTGAATTTCAATGGATTCTGATGAGAAAGACGCTGAATGGACACAGAGGACTCTGATGGACTTCCAAAGAAAAAGACTTTGAGAAACAGAGAGAGCTCTGGTACTAAAGCACATTTTACAGGAACGCTACCTGTACACCCACGGAGAGACGGACTAACGCAGGGACAGCGAGGAAGGTTAGAGGGAAACCGGCAGCATGAGTGACAGACAGAAAAGATGACAGGTACAAAAATCTGGAGAGGCGGGAAGACGGAGAGCAGACAGATGGCATTAAGACCAACACTTAGACACACCAGGAGATAGACAGGTTCAAGAAAGACAAGCAGGGTCTCAAGACTGTTGCAGACCACCGTCCATTTTCTCCACTCCACAGACAGGTAGGCTTAAACACAGATTATCAGGCTTACAGGCTGATAGACAGGAGGCACAGACAGGCATACGCTGACAGACAGGTGAAAGGAAAGACAAACAGGGTTGTAGCCCTACGATGGTGGACACGGTTCCACTGTGATTCTGCACTCTGCGAGTGCTTATCTTCTTTCTTTGTTATTGCTGCAGAATCTTCTGATCTGTAAATCTATTGCATATATATTGGGGAGCGTTCACCACCTATATTTTTGTGCTATATATTTACCACAGGGGAGGGGCTGAAGGGGAAAGACGGATTATAGCAGAGTTTTTAGAAAAACAAAAGAAATAAATATCAGAGTAAAAGATGCCACAGCTCCGTGCTGTTCACAGGAGTCACAGATGGTATTTTGGTTCCTCTGTAACATGGAATTAGTTTGATTTCTTGTGTGACGTGAAGTTCCTCTCACCATCACTGTCTTTCCCACTGAGGCAATCATGAGTGTCAGTGGTGTTGTTGTTGTCATTATTGTTGAGATGATGCAAGATTTGCCAGCAACAATCATCCTTAAAGTTCATGTTTCATCAAACCTTTGTCCCAGATGGCAGATAATAGATGGGGTTCGTGCTTTGGCTGCCATTTTTTTTGCCCCTTCACTAAAGGTGTTGGCCACCATGTCCTCCATAGTGGTGGCCACAGTGACACAGACAACATTTTAATGATCTGCTGGAATAATGGCAATGTTTCCCACCCAAACTGGTGATATGATGCCACAAAGATTTGTACATCAAAACTGAGCTGATGTTTTTTTTTTTAAGCTACAGTTCAACAAAGTGAGTGTTGTCACAGCGACACAAACATCCCAGCTCTCAAAGGAACCCAAATGTTTGATTACACATGGCCAGACTCTCGTCTAGCTTTGACTTGGCTGAAGTCAATGTTTCCATCTTCTCTCATGAGGACATGGTAAAGGTAATGTCAATAAAAATAATTGCTGGTGAACTGTGTCACAGCCCAGTTCAAGGCTGGACAGAGGAGAGGGGGGAGAACACGCAAGAGCAGGAACTAAAAATGAGTTTATTTCACATTAAAATCAACAAAATACTACAAAACTAAACAGAGTGGAAGCAGCTGGAGTCCAGGAGGGTTTGTCAGAGAGCACTGACACACAGGGTCCACGTGTCGACCCCCTGAAAGCAGCTCCACAAACCAAGAAACGGGCAGACAGGGTCGTCACGGCTGCCCGGTGTGTAGTTTGTGGATGATGGCCGACTGTCAACCCGTGTCAATCATTTGTGTCGTACAACCAAATGCCGATTCACGTTTGTGTTTTTCTACGTCGACGATTCAAAAGTAAAAAAGGGTGAATTTGATTTGGGAATAGTGGTTTGTAGGATGTTTCCATTGGCTTTGTGATTGTAGTCTAGGTCTAATTTAGTTGCAGAAAACACAGGTTTGAACCTTGTTTGTTCATAAAACCTCAAAGACAAGATGTGTAAATCTTAAATGATCATCTTCACAGGTTCACCTCCAGGTGTTACATCACAGAGTCTTGGCTTCTCCCTGTGTTAAAGATGTGTTTGGTCTCACAAATCAATACTGAAATGTCTGAGGTCACATGAATTCTGTTTTCTTTTGAGGTTTTATTTGCCCCTGTGCTGAAATCCACATCAATTATAAAGTTGTGTACACTATTTACAAGCCTTTGGTTTTACTTTTTTTTTTTTTTTTAAAGGTTGTACTACCTTTGGCGATTCCTAAGTATCATACGCACATTACATTTTAATGACGGTGTGTTTGTGTGCACTGCTTTTCAGAAGCTAAAAGGCCTTGAATGTCATTTCTTTCAGAAGCGGTAAGATTTGGGAGAAGACGTTCAAGTCAAGTCAACAATTGAGTAAATTCAAACACATAGCCCAGGCCATTGAGATTCAGTATTTCCCCTTGCTAGTGCTCATTTTTATTTCCTCAAAAATATAGCCTTATAATCTCAGCTCAATGTTCCTTGGCTGGTAGCTATTTTTCAGATCCGATCTGCCACCTATTACATTACATTTTGTACAGCTGCCAACCTTCACTGTATTTAACCCCTGGAGGCTGTTGTTGCACATGTCATTGGCCTTTCAGATTGTTTCATGTGCCGTCAATGAACTGCTGAGAGAAGAGAACGTTCTTTGTGTGAACCCTACATAACGTCCATATAGTATATTCTGAAGGTTTGGCCTGAAAATGCACCGTATACAGCACCTATACCCATTGGTCCCCACATGAATACAGGAATACACGAGCATGAGTCACTCTTTCTCTGCTTTGGTGCCCATTTCCAGAAAAATGCTTGGTTTAAAACTGAATTCAGTGAGTTTGGGTCCCACACATGATGAATATCAGATCTTTTTAATGAGTCTGGGTGTCAGGGTGAGCGAAAACATCTACTTTGTTTCAAGAACCCCTGCTGCCGTGACCACAGGCGCCGACAGCAACCAGCTGACAGAAAACTCCTTTTAAAGTCATTATTGATTTAAAGGCAACGGTAGCTGCGGCTTCCTTTTCTATCAATGCTGCGACTGTCCCGCACTGCAAAGCTATGGTGACATTGTTTCTTATTCCCATTTGGACTAATTGTTGCTGCTGTTGTCGTCGTCGTTGCTGTTGTTGTTGTTTTTTCGGTATGGATCTGACACAGTGCCTACCAAAAACCATGGGACCCTCCCTGTCATCCTCACACACACACACACACACACACATACACACACACACACACACACACACACACACACACACACACGCACATATAAACACACACCTGCTCCGGCCCCTTCATCAGAAGTCATTTTTTTCTAAGCTTCAGTCTATTTTGCCACAAGCTTTTCCTACTGACTGACCGCAATAAGACCCATGTGATTTGAAAGACTCAAAGCTGTTCCTGCCAGGGGACATTGGAAATATTCACCATTTGAAAAAAAAAAAGAAGTAATATAGAATAAAAAAGTGTTTTGTACAGAAATATATTTTTATGATGAAATTATTTGTAAAATGTATGAATCTATTATGTAAATTTTCAATGCAATGTAAGATTAAAAAAGGCTAATTGCTTTTGTAAAAAAAAAAAAAGAAAGTGTCTTGTTTTGCTGTCTTTTTACTTTCAATGTAAAGTATGCCACACCTGAACATATGTCATATACATATTGTTACAGGGATTGTACACCACAGCACAGGCTACAGATCTTAAATATATTAAGTCTTCTAAATTGAAAGTCATGTGGAATTTCAAAGTTGCTTCAGGCTCGATGGAAAACTAGTTTCAAAGTCAGGGAGCCTTATAGGGGAAATACTGCAGGCACAACGTGTATAGTAATACATACACTTTACAATCTAGCTATCTCACCTTGAGATGAACTCCCTAAACTTCTTCCAGTCATTCACAGTGGAAATCTTATCACTGGGAATGCGACGTTATTTTCGCCGCTGCACTTGAGATTGCTGGTCTGACTGCCTGCGACATAAGTGGGTAATAGGAAAGCAAAAAATCAGAGTTTGCATGTAGAGCAGATATTATGTACAAACACTGAGCTTTCTTCATCGCATTTTTTTCAAGCGTTCATAGTCTAAACCCATCAGTGAATGAATTATGCTTTCCTGTATCCATGTTTAGGGGTATTTATAGAGAGAATTCTTTGGTCTGACCTTGAACATGTCATACTGTGGGAATCAAACAGAGCAGGTCGACCTTTACAGCTTCCCACAAGCCCTGTGCAATCCTGAATCATTCAGCTTTGTTCAGATGAAGAGGTTGAAGTTAGTGTTGATGCACTGGTGCCTTTGGTGACCTGAAGAGGCACCAGGAACTAACAGACATTTTCTGACCAATCAGCTACTGGTTTTACATGACAGGGAAAAAGCAATATTTCACCTTTTCTGCTGCTACTTAGAATTTAATGACTTGTTTATATCTCAAGCAACCACAAACTGGCTCAACAGGTTCGTCATTACCACTTATAATGGATAGCCATGCTCAACACATTTCCATAAGTGTACACATCTGTATACCCACTTAAAATGTACTTAATGTGCCCAATTTTCACAATACATATCATAGAGTTACGACTTAAACAAAAAAGTGCTTATGACTTAGGCCTGTTTCCATTGGCATAAATTCTCTGAACCCACCTGATAACTTCCTAATTAATCCAGCAGGGCACACAGGCAATGCATGAAATTGCACCAAATTAATCCAGCACTAGCATATTAGAAAAAGTAAATAAATAAGTAATAATGAGATGAGCCAGGGGCTGTTTTGTTTTTCCTCAAAACTATACTAATGCTTTACTGTTATTGGTTAATGAGCCAGTTCAATAACGGCCAGCTTTTCTCCTCCACCTTTGAAACACACCATTCCTCCTGCATGCATGCAGCATTTCCTGTGTGTTCCTGTGCATGCAGTGTTTGCATACTGTAAAGGAAGGATGGATCAGGCAAATAAATCTACCACAGAGAAGCTCTTACTGAACAGGAATAATGTAAATGACTGCAACATGCCAGCAAGGAAAAGAGTCAAAAGGTGTGTTTTTATGTGATAATGCTGAAGTAACACTGGCTGGTGTGACATTTGATAAGGCCAGATTAAGATCAACAAGGGAACCAGACAGCTAAGGTCAAATTCAGATAAACTGCATGTGAATTAATTGGGTTTTTTGCATCATTACTGTGGGAGACAAATGTATGGCTTTCTGCAAAGAGGAATGACTTTCAGAAAATGGAGCCCTGTGTGACATTTACTGACCTCTGCTGGTTGACAAAAGGAACTGCATCTACACTCTTTACTCCTGTGACTGAGCTGTAATGGACAGTCTCACAAAGGTAGGCCAGCAGCAGAAAACATGATATTATTATTATTATTATTATTATTATTATTATTATTATTATTATTATAAGAAAGATATACATCAATATATCACACATGGCACTTCTAATTTAAATTAATTGTACAAATGAAATGGACGTCACTGAATTTGATATCATTTCCGGCCGCCATCTTTGGTTTGGCTGGTCAGCGGTTAGAAAGTTCCTTGAATAGTGAAGTTAATTTTTGCTCTCCGTGTTCATATTTCATTTCTGGTCGATAAGGAAAGTTTTTTTTTTTTTTGAGGAATTACGTAGGTAAAACATTGCGTTCAGACAGACTGACCGGTTGTAATCTAGTTACTTTTGCCGTGTAACTAACGTTACTTCACAATGGCGTCCACTGGGACGACGTACCTCTGGACAGCGGCGCACAGAGGAAGGACGCCGTCAAGACGACCTCGGATTTGACCGTCAGGTGGATAACTTATTACAATACAGTTTTCAACTGCTTCAGGGTGGATGGAGCTCCTTCTAAGGTGGACCTGTAGTCAAAATGGTGAGTCTTTTGGACTTGTTTTCAGGCGCTGCTGTTGTTTGCTGAAGTTGTGGACGTGTGTTTGTGCTTAAAATGGGTCACATCAGCGCTCTATCTGGCAAACGTTCAATTGGTTAGCGAGCTAAGTTGGTTGGCAGCAGCTAAGTTCATGAACAGCTTGCTAACTTAACTGCTAAGTTAACGAGCTAACTTAACTAACTTAGCTGTTAGCTAACAGCTCGCTAACTTAACTAACTTAACTGTTAATTTAGCTAACAGCTCGCTAACTTAACTGCTAAGTTACCTAACAGCTCGCTAACTTAACTAACTTAACTGCTAAGTTAGCTAAGTTATCTAAGTTAGCTAGCCAGCTAACATGTGTAACTGCTTGATTAATTTATTTGTGTTTGGCCACTGTTTGGTGTTTTGCTGTGTTGTGTTGGCATATTTCCGATTTATTCATAACACTGATAAGGCTTTCTTAAGAGCAGTGGGAAAGAAGTAGTTGGATACTTTGCTTAAGTGGAAGTAGTGATTCTGCAGTGTAAAAATACTTCAAAAAACAAACAAAATCTTACCTAAGCAAATGAAGGTAACAGTCAAGTATTGCCAGTAAGATGTATCTAAAAGCATCAAAAATACTCATTAAGCAGAGAGAACCCTGTCCATGTATTATTAGACATTGGTTATTTTCTACTTCTGTATAGGTATTGGCAGTATTTTAGTCAGTGGTAAAGTGTCATATTTGTATTGTGTATTTATACAGCTTTTTGTTCAGAATGGCCCTCCACACACATAGTCCTCCCCCACAGTTGATTTTTACTTATGTTGCCTAATTAGTGTTGTGTTTTACTGACATCTCCCTCACCCTCATGTTGATTTTGTTGTACTTGTTGGAAGGGGCATGTCATCTTTATTTGTCTCATCATCATCATATAAAACCCAGCACTGCGCCACCCACATGACACCTAACGAGAGGTCTAATAAGCCAGGGTGGTTGGTGACACCAGTGTGGGTGTGCAGGGCCTCTTATTCCGAACCTAACTAATAACTGTATCTGTCAAATATATGCAGTGGAGCAAAAAGTACAATATTTCCCTCTGAAATGTAGTGGAACAGAGATAAAGTAAGTACTCATACTGTGGCGTACTGGAACTGAAGCCCCAAGCCACATGGACCAAAATCAAAAGCTTCAGCTGTGTTCAGTTGTTCAGAAAAATGATGATGGTTGATGGTGTTCAATAAAATCATCAACAGGAGTCAGGGTTCTGGGTAGCAAAGACTTTAATGCCAGGCAAAAAAGGAGAACTTGTTCAAAATGCACAAAAGGCACACCAGAAGAGTTCTGATCTAAAATGGTCAGTGCTCTGTCTTTTATACAGTTGGAACTGATTGTCCACGCCTCCAGGCCATTCCCTAGACGTTGTATAAGTTTCTGACATAATTACACCTTTAGGTACTTTCCCAGCAGGTGCTTTTTCTTGGTTTTCCCCTATTTTCCCTGTCTGATGCTTTGTCAGCATGAGGTCATGCCCTTTTTTATTTTCTCACTTTCTTTTCCAAATTACACCATTATTTCGTAGCTTTTGTTTATGATATTTTTAAAAAAGAATAACAAAAGAATAAAATTTTCATTAAGTGCACTTTAGGATTACATCAAGTCTATGGTGAGGTTACACAATCAGTTCATTAATAGTCATAGTAACGCATGATTATGAGTTAGAAAAGAGTACATGATTATGAGTCATTGTTACCTTAATGTGCTCCCTTAGTTTCACACAGTGCTTAGCATATGACCATTATATAATACTTTCACATGACATTTCTTCATTTTCATCACGAATCTGCTAGAAAAATTATACTACAAAATGTCAAAATTGTACTTGAGCAAATGAACTTAGTTACGTTCAACCACAGCTGAAGAGATGAAATGCTTCTCTGACATGCAGGTTTATTGTAATGGAGTGCAGCAACCATATTACCAATATCACCAGTAGATTTACATTCATTTAAAACTGAATGTGGATCATGTGGGTACGTACTTTGTGAGGAAAGCACACATATTTTAGAAAGGATGTCAGGAGATGTTGAACTTGTGAAAAGCCAGATTTCCGTTAACCAAAACAATTGATTCAGGCTGAAGTTTTTACGTCAACAGGAGTTAAGAGGATCATTGAACAGGAACATAGAACTTTTTCTTAGGCGAGCACATTGCACTCACACTGCCTCCTCACATCCAGTTTGTAATTTTTCATTTGAAGACAGAGGTCTTTTACCACAGACCTCAAGACATGCAACTGATCCAGCTTAAAATAGACCGCCCCAAATCCTCCAACATGTGAATCTTGTGTTAATCAGTCAGTGTCTGTTTTGTTGGCTGAGCTGCATTTATACCTTCCTTTTTAAACAGAAAAGTGGCACAAAGCTGACAGGGAAAGGTTAAGAGTGGTGGAAGTTCATGAAAGTAGGTCTCAATGTAAGACGGTTGCCTTCATCGATTGCTCTTTCATGTAGAAAGTAACCATCTTGTCAGGGAAACATCGATCTATAGGTATTCTTTGAAAAACTAATCTGGAGTAATGTTGACATTTTACAGAGCTGCAAGGAGTGTGTTGTGTCTTGGGTCCTACTGATTTTTCTTGTTTTTCTGATGCTCTCATTGGTCTAATTTGGGTCTGGGTGGAGGGACCTGAAACAGAGATTGTTGGATTTGAGTGATGATCAGTTGCTGATGTTTGCTGTTGCTTTTTTTGCCTTATATTTTATTTGCTTTATATGGCCACTAGATGGCAGTAGCTGACCTCTGTAACTTCTGCTTCAGGAGTTCAGTCTGTTTGATGCAGGTGTTGTTGGCATGATACTTCACATTAAGGGGTTTGAGATAATGATGCACAATGAACTTTAGTCTTTTTGTAACAAAACATTTTTCATGAAAGACAAGCGACCCAAAGCTGTTTTTAGAAAACCTTTTTAGAAGACCTTGTGTTGAACACAAGTTTTTGTTTTTGATAATTCACTTTTCACAGACTAATTGATAGTGTTGTTTTTGGAGTTTGGATGAAAATCAACACTCTCATCTTTCTGTTCAACTGGAACAATGTGACCTGTTTTCTATTCTCTGCTCCTGATTGCAGTAAATTAGTTTTTTAAATCAAGATCATTAGAAACATCTTTGAAGTGAAAAAATAAGAAAAAATGTTCAAGTGACAACAAGAAGAATCTTTGTAATAGCTTTACAGTTTGACCTTGATTTTGTGCGCTGTGTGTGATCAGTAGATGGAGCCAGCTGACCTGTGAAACTGCCTTGGCGGCCTTTACAGTGTGCCGCCAGTACAATGTGTTTGTGTATATACTGTCATAATATATGTATACTTCCATAAGACTATAACTAGAATAGCCTGGAATATGTTGCTTTTGATTCAGCATTTTGAGGTGTAAAATGTCTAAATGTAAAACAGTCTGATCAGTTATTAAATCCCATTCATATAGACTTGACTTATATGGTTATCTGATTTCTGATTTTTCATGTTAGTACCCTTAATTTCAGTATTGTGATAGTTGTGCTGTGAATGAGCCCTGCAATGCTACCTGAAATGTGTTGGTTGTATTGGCTGGGGACGATCAGTAGATGGCGCCAACAAACCTCTGAATTGCTTTGCTGGTGATGGCGCCATGCAGCTCTGAAGTGTTAGTACTCGTCTTTAGGAAGCAAAAGTTTGTCTATTAGATATTGTTTGAATTGTAAATACAGTCATTATACAGAGAGCCGCAAATCTGTCTTTTGTCAGTAAGGCCAAAAAAAGAATAATAATGAAAGACTGAATGACAATCACATGAAGTCTAAAGTTTTATCAAGGATGGGAAAATGATAAAGCTTGCAAGGAGTAAGCCTAATTATGTTGGGTTTTATAGTGATTTCTCAAGAAAATTTGAATCACTGAAATATAAGTTATAGATATTGAAGAATAAACATGTTGTGTTAAGGTTAAGGTTAAATCATCACTCACAGTTATTCCTGTGTTAGTAAAGCATGCAAAAATTTCCCCCATTAAATACAAATGCTTAGGTGTTTCTCCACAATAGAAAAACAATAGAACAACTGATGCACCAGTGTAGCATTCTGAGGTGTGATGTCTGCATTTGCTTTGGATTTTTATGGCCCATATGTTGTCAGTAGATGGAGCTTGATGACCTTTGATACTTGAGGTTCGTGTACCTGAGTTTAAAGCATGTTGTGTATCTCAGTCGAAAGTACGACACAACGGCAGACGGTGTTGCTAAACTTTAGTGCATGCCTTTGAGATGAAGCACATTAATTTCTCACTCAGAAGTCAAGATGAGAGAGGAGGGAACAAAGATGAAAATGCATTGACTGACAGCTATGCAAATGAATTTGCTTCTTTCTTGTAAGAATTTTTCTATAATTTTCACTCTGTCTGAAAATGTAGATCAAATTGAATTTACACAGAGAAAGTAGTTAATGGTGTCTATTACAAAGAGCTGACTTTTTCATCTTGCTTAAAACCTTTTTGATTCTGCCCTCTCTCTGGTCGTGACAGCGAGGGGACAAAGAAGAACACTCAGCCCGCTGTGTGTTAGTCAAACTGGGACAAGCTGAGGCTGCAGGGTCCATGGGAAAAGATAATGACGCAGTGAAGCTCCTCGAGAAGTCCTTTTGTGCATGAAGCCCTTGTGTAGCCATGTGAGTGTAGAGGAGAGTGTGTCGAGAGGGTAATTGCAACAAAGACAAAGACAGAGGCCATAATTTGTCCCCACTGCTGCACTAATGGAGAGAAAAAGGTGGTTAGGGATCAGGTCAGCAGATTTAAAGGATGACGTTGATAATGTTATGTTTAGGATGGAGCTGTTTTTGTTTTTGTTTTAACATTTTTATTGGGAAGAAAATGTATCCAGCGATTATGAACAAATTATTACAACCCTTTGAAACTAGTAAAAGCAATACAATGTAGTTTTTTTAACAGTAAGTAAAGTAAAATAAATGCATCTTCATAATTCACATGAATGCATCGCTTGAGCATTCCCTCCTTCATCACCATCTCTTGGAGTTACTCTCATTGGCTCTGAAATAGTGTGTGTGCCTAATATATGAAGCATACAGTCAAACCTACAAAATATGACAGTAAAACTCGTTTTTCTTCTTTCACTGCTTGCGTTGTCTCTCATCTCTCTCTTGTAATCGCTGACAGAGCCTCTGTGCTTTCTTTGCCTGTGCTTCCTGTATTTTCTCTTGCAGTATCCTGGAATCTCTGCTTTCCTCTTAGTGCCCTTTTTCTCCCAGAGACAATGTAAAAACCAGAATAAATAAATATGTACATGCCAACACAGATACGCACAAATACCCCAACCAAACTGATGTGAATTACAGATGTGGACAGTCTAAGGTTAACACAACCAATAGCCCTGAGAATCGTGAGGAAAATGAGGTAAATTGTTTGTTGGGTATTGTAAAAAATAAACTGACCAATACTTACAGATTTTTGGTTGAATCACTTCAAAGTGGTCAAACCCAAAAATTCATGTCAGTGTTGTAGAGCTGTGTGATATGACCAAAACCTCATATCCCGATCTTCTCAGACCAGATAACAATACACATCACTATGTAGCACGTTTTATGTAAATTCAATGAATAAATAATTTATATATTTGTATGTGTATGTATTTTTATTACATGTTGAATTATATTCTCGACGTATAAAAGGTGCTTACTCATATTATTATTTTATATATTATATTTTTCTGTTTTTATTTAGAGCCTTTGTGCAGATTTTCAATTAACCATGTGAAAAGCTGGTTGGAGTTCCTCTCCTGTTCAGAATTTCGCCGTTCCGTGTCGCGTTCACTCTCCTCCATGTTGGTTTGTGTCGCCTTCATGCAAATGTCCTGCCTGCATCCATGTTGTGCAGACGAACGCAAAGCGCCGTTCAAAAGGCGAAAAGTATTTCTGTAAACAGAGCGATCTGTGACACAACACAATAAACCATAGAGTGCAATGTGAACCAATAGACGTTTCTCCATCGTCACACGATATATATCGTCATATCGCACGTCCTACAGTGTAGTTTAAACACTCATCACTTTTCATTCCTTTGTAAATTTTATTATCCTTTCATTTGAAACTGGAGCCTCTAAACCGTTTCTTCTGATCACCCAGCTTCCCGCAGTGTTCCTCCTGTGACAGAAAGCTTTCCCAGACTTCTCCAGCTTTCTGTCTTCGACCAGTCTCAAATCAATCTGGGATTAGGCTTGATTACATGGATACCCCTTTGGGACGCTTTATTTCAATGAATTAGTTGAGTGAATGAACAGAACTGCAACAGAACGGTATTTTGTACCAGCCACATAAATTATGCATAGTCTGTGGATATCAACCGGCCTTGATCATCTTTTTTATGGTTTGCATTCAGAGTGAGAGAAATTGTTAATTGCCAGCCTTGTCACATATAATCTTGGCTGTGTTTGATGTGCAATAGGAATGTAGTCTATACATTGGTTATTTATTTATGTGGTGATGGAGATGCTGTTTGTGATGAAATGGAGACCTAGATAAAATGTTTGTGTGGTGTTTTATGTTTTACACTGTATGGTTATTGCTAGAATCATGCCAAGCTGAACAAATAAGAAAATTCATTGATTGCACAGAAACCAGGGACTTTGTGCATTTCATCTCGTATTAATAAGAGTCTATGCAGCATATATCCAGATCCTCTGTAGTGTTATATATTCTATCCATTTATCTTTCTTCTGTTTTATTCTTTTTCCATGCCACATCATGTTCGTAGCTGAGGTGATGTTTCATTGTTGTAAGATTAAGAAAGAATTTTGCAGCAGAGTAGAAAAACGGCACCATTCAATCTTAAAACAAATCTCGCACACTTTCAGCTCCCTGATGAGTATTAAGTAGTGTTAATGTGTTCTCATTCAAGCTGACCACACAGACCGTGTTCATGACCGTGACAAAGGTGTAAATACAGCTTAATAGCTGCATAGTTAGTAGGTGAGGATGCTGCAACAGCATTTATACAAACACTCATATTTTTTCCCAGATGGAAATTATTTCTCTCACGATATAATTAAATTCATATGCATTCCTGAGTTATTATTAAAGGATATGAATGTTGAAATATGATTGACAGAGGTGCATAAATCTGTGATCAGCATGCACAGAGTAGCTGGTGAATCCAAGGGCTTGAAATATTTAAAAATGCAAATTACATGCAACAATTTGCATATGGCAGTATTTAAAACCAGTGTCCTTGCCTAAAGAGGGTTTTGTAGTAGACAAAGAAAGGGATTATGGGTGGACACCCACCCGTGTTTTGATAGCGGCACCATTGGTCAAGTCAGATTCCTGTAAACAATTGCCTACTCAAGAGGTTTGATGGTGTATTTAGTCAAACATGTACAGTGCCTTGAAGTGCTGTGACTACATGTAAATGATCATCTGGCTTAGAGGCTTTTGCAATAATATAAGCCTCATCTTCTTTGCCCTTGAAATAAGAAAATTCAAGGATATGAGAAACTTAAATTGTGTTTAGATGCTTAACCAAACTGTCTTTTTATATGTACTGTTTTTGCCTGTCCTGACCAATACAATAGATAGATACTTCTCATCAACGGCGGTAATCGATTAGCATGACATGCTCAGCCATGTCCTACAGCGAGGGGCTACAATGTTAGATTAAATGCCGGCCAGATCCTCATCAGGAAGAAAATCAATGGTTGTTGTTAAGGGCGAATAGTGTCCGAGGGGGGTGGGGGATGGAGGGTTGTAGAGTCACTTTACACGGTGTGTCCTGGGCTGTTCGCAGTGTGGCGCCTGCTTGTATTGACCTGGATAGGAAACCAGGATAAGGAGGAGGGAGAGGGAGAGAATTTGTCACCATAGTTCTCCTTTGCTCCCAAATCCATGTTCACTCACACTGACTTTGGATTTCTTACTAATCTTCACACACCCATTAATTGAGCAAAAGCACAGCAGAGAAGGTAGATATGCCTTAATGTGTGTGTGTGTGTGTGTGTGTGTGTGTGTGTGTGTGTGTGTACGTGTACACGATTTATCAATTTACAGAACCTTAATTTTAAATCTTAGAAACCAAAACCAACCTAAGTAAGCAAATACTGCTAAACGCATGGTACTGTGATACTGTTAAAGTTAAAATGTTAATTTTGCAGTTTTACTACAATTACTGCATCATACTGACACAACAGTACATGTCCTTAACCTTCCTTTCAAATCAGATGTGTTCACTCAGGTAGGGATGCACTGATCCGATACTAATATCTACTCAAATAACTTGATCAAGTATTGTGACAATCGGGCTGATTTGTTTTATTCAATTCTATATTTTCATCTGCGTGCCTATTTACACTAAACATCGACAAAGAATTTGGATTCCTGTTTATTTTGAATGTTTTGCTTTTACCAAGTTGCTTGTTTATACTGCTTGTTTAAATATTGATTTAATTTAACAAGTTTGTTTGTGCTAGTTTATCACTTAATTGTGATTCACTGTTTACATGATGTTGTCATTTGATGCAGTGGTGTTGTTTAATTGGAATTTTAATTCCTGATCAGTCCATTGCTGCATTTAGAAGGTTTACACTTAAAAATGGTTCCTGTTAATGTTGAATAACCGTTAATGGTAATGAAGATTCAGAACTGAATGGAGCAGGGTTATTATTATTTTGATAATATACAGCTCCCATACAGCCTATTAATTACACACTGATCTACTTGTTTTTTGTATTTTAAATTAAGCAAGCTATTACAGTGCAAACAGCTTGCTTTTCCCTATTTTACACACAAATGCCCTTTTGAAAATAACTTTTCACTCAAGTTTATTCCATAATTGGAGTTCATGGGCATGAAAACATAGTGTGCGGCATGCTGTGCACAGCTTCACATCAGACACATGGGAACACATGAACAAATAATGTTTTGGTGAACTCAGAATATTTTGATATCGTTTATTTACTTTGTTGCATGTTTTTGGAAAAAAGATGCAGTGTCCTCATTGAAACTCTTAAGAGCTCAGCATCTGTTTTGTGGCTGTTTCTTTCATGGAGCATCATCACATCCTTTAAACTCCTCCCATTCTTGGTGGCTCCTTGTTTTGAGAATCGACCACTTTGTCTTCCACATGTTGAATTGCAGATGGTTGCAGAAAATGAATTCAGGCTGCACACTTTTATTGATCACCCACGAACCTCATGAAGCGACTCTAAACCTTACAAGTATATATTAGACTGAAAAGATTAAAAAGATCAATTAAGAATTCTTGGAGTGCAGCGACTGAAGGAGACCAATCAGTGAAGAGTGGGGATTGGTTCAGATAACGTCATGCACTGTTCAACAGTTTGAATTTGTACTTAATGAACACTCAGCTCTCAAGCCTTGAAGAACAACGACTTGAACTGGACTTTGAAAAACTCAAAACCTGTTTTAATGATTTGTCCTGAATTTATTCAGAACCAATATTGTTGGATAGTTTTTTTTTTTGTTATGGATTCTAGTGAAGTATGTGTTTTTGTCCAGTTTGAAAGCCTATAGTAAAACTCAAGGGTAGTCTAGGGAGCAGTGTGAGGGTTCATAGTGATGTCTCACTGATGAAGAGCATGTATTAATATTTTTTTGTTGCTCAGAAGCTGATCCAATCATCTGCAATGTACTTTTGGTTTCCCACCATTAACACCCCTAATGCAAGTAAATGCGTGTTGAGTCTTCCCAGACCACACTGAGCAGAGTGACATTTCTGGTCTGCCATGTGTGAGGATAGTCTCCCACCGCTGCAGTGTTTTGAACACACAAATCATGTGTAGTTGCCGCTCGGTACTGCCTGTCATAATGTTGTGTCACTTCAGCAAGTAGACACAGCTAGCTGGGAAGCACTAATTAGGTAGCATTAAAACAAAATAAACAGAAAAAAAAAATCAATAGTATTACTACTGTTTGCACCAACTGTGAATGGAGCCATTCTTCAGTCAATGCTTTGAACATGTGTATTCCTGTAGTCTTTTGAATAACAATGTAGGAGAATTAGGAGGAAAAATGGCTGTTTAATTTGCTTTCTTACCCATTTTGCACTCGCCTGGCAGAACTGCTGTCCACAGAACAAAATGAACATCAGTAGAAACAACAAAGACAGTTGCAAATCAGAAAGCTTTATTGTTTGTGACATCAATAAGTTCAGCGCTGGCACTCTTTTGTTGGGTTGAAATGTGTTTCTTCTTACTCGCCCTAATGGATATGACCAAAATAAAGAAGTTATCAAGGAACTTCTGGAGGTGGTGTGAAAAATGTGGCGTAAATGTGGACGAGAAAGGAGTCAGGTGTCCAAAAGCTACTCTGATGTCTGACACACACTGTCCAAGGAATGTTTTTTGACCATTACCAAGACCGTAGTTTGAGTTCTTAACATTTCTGTACGAAATTCAACATGATTAACAAAACAGCAGATTTTTGTTTTTAGTTAATGGCAATTAAGCAGATTTAGTCAGAACACTGTACGTAACCTAAAATCACATTTTCAGTGCAGGTCAGAGGCAAGCTGCCTCACAAAATTGTGCTCGCTATATTGTTTGCCTCTCTTCAGTGTTTAGTTTCAAATGTTGTGTGTTCACTCTATATTTTGAAATTAGGTCCATATTGTATTTTCTGTTCGTTTGTCCTAACTGTTCCATATATTGACATGTGACCACATCAAAGCAGTCAGTTGAAGACATACAGTTCCCGACAAAGCCTCACGTCAGGATGCGCAATAGCTCCATTGGTCCATAACGCAAAATGTTTCACAATAATGGCTCTAAAATTATGAGATATTGTCAATGTTAGTGATTCTCTGTTCACTGTAGCCATATAGGATCTTATTTGAATTTGGGAAGAAAAGGCTTTCCTCAGCCAACTATTCTTGGAAATCTAAAATTATATGAGCAGCTTCCCATTTTCTGATTACAGGCTATGAAACCCCTTTTCTTAGCAGAGATATTTGTGTTTGGATTCAGATTACGGCCAACCAGTTTAAAATGAAGTGAAGCCCACCCACGTCAAGACACCCCGAAAAAGGAGTGGAACAGCGCACTGCCCCCTCAACCCTAACCCTAACCTGCCTTTGCAAATTTGTATCAAATCTTGGCCACATAAACAGCATCATGCTCATGTAATTTTATACACAAAGTCAGTAAGTTTGAAATAAATCATGGTTTTATAATGGGAAAGGCAAAGCCGACCAGCTTCGTGTCCATAGCGGTAATGAAAACTGATGGCCATAACATTAACCTATCGTATTGTTCAGTTATCAAGGACACTTTGGTGTTTATGTGTTGAGAAACATTGAGGATATCATTAAAGGAAAACCTTGACATTGACAACATTTAGCCTCGTCTGTTGGAACTGCACTCCAGGAAGTGCTCAGACTCTTAGCCAATCTGATGGTTGAATTCTTTTTAATTGAAAGAACATCATCAAACAGGTACATAACATAAAACCGATAACATAACGGCTCAGATAACCACACAACACAAAGACAACGATCCAAGTAAAAAGTGATTGAAGTATGTTACAATTTTATAGGTGAAACTGCTGCATTGTGTGCTGTGGACCAGTGTAGGTATTACACATTTATGATGTGACAGGGTTGCAGTTCATCTTTTAATAAGCCTGGGTGGCATTCTCATCTCAAAAAAGAGTTTGATTTGTGATTTAGACGCAATGCTATAAATCTGCTGAAAGGCAGTCACACACTTGAATATGTGTCAGCACCTATGAAGAAAATAGTGGAAAAATGGTCTCATCATCTCAACGTGCGTTTTCCTCTTCCCCTGCTCGACACACCTCACACTCGACTCTCGGCTCCATGACTCTCAAGGACAAAGAGGGAATGACTTCACTGTTTTGCTGGTGTGTGTCTTGTGTTTCTGGGGCAACAGGGAGATTATTACTGCAGCGAGAGCCCTAGGTGCTGCTGGTGATGCCAGATAATTATGCATAAACAAACGAACCTCCGGGAAAAGGTGTGCTGCCATAGCTCTCAGGCCATACCAAATGGCAGAAAAGAGAACCAATGAGAACACAAAATACAGTTTATACATAATTGAAATTCTGAAGTAGTGGTAAAAAAAATGATACAACTAAATTATTCTGAGGCTTCGGCATGTTTTCCTTTTCTTCTCCTTTGAAAATAAGCATTTGGTTAAAGGTTGTTGATTACAAATGGTGTGCACTACCCTCCTGTTATTACAGATACATTTACAGTCATCCTAAATTAGGCATCAGGTGTCTTTACAAGATAACATAATACTGTGGGTATTGCCTACAGCATAAAACTAGATGTTTGCGTATTACATAAACTTATTACATTATGCCTCCAAATTAATGAATACTGTAAACTCTTATCTTTTTGCATTATTCAGGTGTAGAGGATGTGTGTGTGTGTGTGTGTGTGTGTGTTGTGGTCCTCAGAATATTTTCTGTCTTTGAAAAACTTTTAGCTGTTTTAAACTACATTAATTTAGTACAAGAGACTTTCAGTCTTATTTTGTACTGAATTTGTACATCTTATTTTGTACAATTTTTTCATTTGGCTTACATGATGCAACACATTAGTTGCCTAAGAGAGATGTAATTTTTCTGAAGAAGAAAAAATGTTTAATAATTATACTTCCGAAGGAAATGTTCCTCAGTGTCATATCTGTTCATTGCTGACAGTCTGTAATTGATTCAGTTAAGCGGCAGAGCAAATTCAAAATTCAAGACAAGGAAATAATACATTGTAGTAATGTAGTGACAAAAGTGCTTTGAGTAACTCACACAAATGAGATTTTTTTTATGGTGGTAACCCATCACGATGAGGGCTCCTCAGGGTTGACACGTTTGAGTCATTAAACAATCAGATGTAATGTTACATTCTTAAAAAGTATCTGCTTGATTTAATGTAATCTGCAAAAAATCTGCCATTTGCCTTTTTCATGCTTTTACTGGCAATTAAGGTCTCACAGTATGCAAGGCGTGTTTAAACCTGTGAGTCAACTGAAACTGCTGTGAAGTGCTTGTTAACAAGTGATTTATGAGTCTGGCTTATTACTGGGAGATTTCATTGATTTGTGGAAATTGCTCACCCCCGGTTAGTGTGTGCTATTCACAGTACAAGTCGGGAGGTTGGTCAAAACTGATTTACTTAATGTTTAATGAGTTTTGTTATAAATCTTGCAGTCACAAACACATGGAGGGGCTCTGTAGTCTACTGTATGTAGGAGGAAGATGCAGTAACATATCCGCACACACAGACAGTGGAGAGTTTTGAAACATCCAGACAAAACCTTAAAATCATCTCCCTCTTCTAAGTACCCTGCAGTTTGTACCCTCCAATTTCCCTCGCTGGCTTCATGCTTGCTTTGTCCAGAAAAACTCTTCTCCTTCATCGTAGCGTGGGGGATCTCCAGATAAACCAAACGATAGGCGGAGAAGGACCCGCTGGGGTGTGGGATTGCTTGTAGAGAAGCACCCGAGCGCTAGTCTGCAGGATTTGTTTGACTCGGGTAATTGAAAGTGTTTTAAACTATTATAGCAACTGGAGGGCTTGTTTAACTGTCGAGCTGCCAGTCAAGCGGGTGGGCCAAAAGCCCGAGCCCGTCAAGGCCTGTCAGTCAGTGGAAACGAGAAGTGTCGGCTTAATGGATTTCTCCACACCGCTCTGTCTGCACACCCAGCAGAGCTAGCAGGGAGGGGAGGGAAAAAAATAAAAATCAATGCATTGTCATGTGTGAGTGTGTGAGCCATCAAACGACCAGGTGGATTGGAACTGTATTTGCCTTGTGTCGATGTTGAGATGCAATACTGGGAGTGAGCAGGAGGCGTTGGTTGGAGTGCGTGTGTGTGTATTTATTTGTGCCTGTGTGTGTGAATGGCTTGCCTGTATCTCTTACACCAGTCTGCACGTGTGTGTACGTGTGTTGCAGTTGCCTAAGAGGAGCAGGCTTTCTGAGATAGACAGGCGTTCTGTGCCTTCTCTAGAGGCTTTTGTTGTGATTTGAGGTGTAAGAGGGGTCACATCACCCTTAAAACAAGTTGGCTTTTCATCGTGGTCTCTCCACAGGTGAAAAACTGTGTTTTGTATGTGGATTTCTTTTGTGGTGTTGCTGATGTATGTCCACTCATCAGCACAGAAACTGCTCACTGTTACTGGTGCAGTGAGCCAGATGCTTATTTTGTTAGTAAATGTCTTTGTATATTTATCTGCAGAAACTAATTAATTGACAACTATTTTGAAGTCTTTTGACAAATGCCTCACATTCATTTGTTTCAGCGTTTCCAGTGAGAGCTGGTTTTCTTTGTTTAATGTGACAGAAAGGCTTTTGCTCTGTTGGTAGGACAAACAAGACTTTTGCAGACGTCACACTGGGCTCTGAAAAGGACATTTTTCAAAGTTTCCTGATATTTTGGAACCCAAATAATTAATCTAGCAAATAGACCGAGGAATGCAATTGTGAGTTACAGCTCTGAAGATACTCGAGCTATAGATACCAATGATTATTTTCATGGACCTCACTGAGCTATTGATTTCTTCAATTAATTGTTATTTCTGTACCATATCAGGGAAATCTTGAGCAAATCCCCAAGGTGTTGTCTTCAAATCGCTTGTTTTGTCTGATCAACAGTCCTAAAGCTAAAGAAATTCAGTTGCAGTGAGAAAACAGACAAAAGCTAAAAATCCTAATGAGAAGCGGGAAAGAGGAACTTATGTGGCATTTTTGCTTGATGAGGAACTCAAATGATTAATCAATTAAGAAAGTTGTTGTTGATTGTTTCAGCACTATTTATCTATTTTCACATTTATGTTAGAAACGTTCTCTTTCTTTTAATCACAAATGACCACGTTGAAGACAGCTTTTTCGCACTGTGGAAATGGCAGTTGTGTGTGTTTGATGTCAACATGCCACATAAGATTGGTGCTTTGAAGGCACTGTTAATAGAGGCCATTTCTGCCCGACACAACACTGACTGACTGCACTCATTAGTAGCAGTGATATGTGTTACTAACTGCAGAAATATGAAATGGAAACCACAGGCACATTTAACCATTTGGATTTGGTCTTTAACAGTGTAATTTCCCAGACTTGCACTCTAATCTAAACTGGTGTGTGAAAGGAAGTGGTCGGCTGATGGATGTCTTTCCAGTATCGCAAAGCCTGCTACAAGGCACGGACACAACCAAAGCATTCACACACTGACACCTTGCACACAGCGCCCCACCTCGTGAGCGCCTCAGAGAAATATTTATTCTATCATTTCTAGTCTTGGTGGCAGCAAAAGGCTGTCATGGCACGTACCTTCACTTCATCGCAGTACCACCTTGTGTGATTTATAGCCAGCAGATCCGGCTCCAGCGCCATCATTTTCAGCCGCCCCGTCTTTTATCTCCACCAAATGATCGTGTTAACCACCGCCAAAGACTAACACAAGGCAGAAGGAGATGTCTGTGTTGAGCTAAACCAGACTACCCTCTGAAAGGCATCAAATCATTTCACCATGTTGAGAGCGAAAAGTGGTAATTACTTGTAATTGGGCCTTCAAATTTTTCTCTCGCTCGTCCCTCTTTTGCTAAATTGGATGATTTCCTTTTTTTTTCCTCTGGAGGGATGATAGATACCTCAGAACCTTTCAGGGGGGCCAAAATTGAAAACAGTTTTTGTTCCATTTGAAATGTATCATTGTATGTGTTCCTCGCTTTCACATGCTCACATACACACACACTTGGGCTTCCTCGACGCTTTGATATGTCTGAAAGGGTCATTATTTATTACTTAAACGGCTACATTTTCTTTTACGTATGACCGCTCTCTGTAGCTCTTTTTCTAATTATGTAATTGGGTTTTAAAACGGACACACATCTCCTTGCTGTTTGTTCATGTCTCCGAAAGGCCAAAAAACACTACATAGTCAGTGTTTCCACAAGCATCCCCCGACAGGATGGTTATGAGCAATAACATGGCTAAATATTTGCAGAGTCGAGTGTACAAAGCTGTGCGCTCTCAGTGTGAAGGCTTTTAATGTTCATCCTGTTCTGTTGATGAGTTGGCAACTTGGTGCAAATCCTGCCTATACAATGTTGTGTGTTTGAATCGCAATCATTTGTTTTGTTGCTCTTTTTCGGGCTGCAACCAATGATTATTTTAATTATTTGTTAGTCTTTTTTAATTAAGTGATTATTTGTGTTGTCTTTGAAAAGTGGGTAAATTCAAATCCCTTATGATAACCCAAAGATTTTCAGTTTGCAATGCTATAAAAAAGCCACTTCCTACATTTGACTAACTGATTAATCGATTAATCATTTTAGCCTTAGATCACCCCCTTTTCTCTAATTTCTCCCGTTTGAGCATAATACTAAAGGCTAAAATAATCACTGCTCAAGAAGAGAATCACTACAACTCAGTGAAATGAGTCTCAGCAAACATGTTGTATTAGTTGTAGCATTTTGTACCAATAATCCAAGTTCTGTCTGAGCGATGTAGAAGATGGCCAACAGAAAATATCTAATTAACTCAAACAACTTATTATAACACACAAACAGATGGTTTGGAATTTGCAATGCATGAAATGTACATAAACATTTGTAATTACTGTGAATGCGTCCGTGTTTTAGCACATGCATAAATAATCAAATTATTGAACAGGATTTTGAGTGGGAACTTGCTCTTTTCCACAAGACCGGGACTCAAATAATTGCTGTGTTGCTCAGTGTAAAAGAAAGACAAGAAAATGAGTAAAAAGGGGGTAGGGAAGGAATCTGTGGCAAAATGAAAGCAAGGAAGGAAGACAGCCAAAGATTTGACATAGTGCTGGAGGAGTATTTCCTTCTTGTCTGACTGAATCAAGTAGTGGTGTCTCAGCAATATTTTAATCGTGCTCTTGCATGGCGCTGCTGTTGTTACAGTACTACATGTGTGTTCCCCTGTTTCAGACACACACACGCACATTAAGACACACTGAGACTACTTGTGAACAACTGACCTTGTGTAACGTTTTTAGATTATAAAGCCGAAGCTAGAGGCAGACAGTGCTCTGCTCTGGTGTTTAAACTAATAGTAAAGAACACAGAGGTTCCACACTGAGTAATCCAATTTGACCTTGTCTATGAGATGACGGTCCATTGAATAACATTCTTCTAAGTACGGCTCTGGCAGAACATCTCATGACCCACTTTTAGGGGCTCAGCTCACCAGCTGAAAAACACTGTTCAATGACATTCAGGGAAAAAGAAGACAGAAAAACTTAACTTTGAAAAATCTCTGTGAATACAACACCAAAGCAGATTGCATTTATCTCATCTAATATCCCCTTTGAAAAGAAATGCTCAACACGGCAAAGAGAAAACCCCCTTTAGAGGAAATGGGAATGGCTGTGTATATTTGATACACCGTATGTCTGTGTGGACATTGTCGTCTCTCACTCTCCATATGCTCAGTCTCACTTTTTCCTCACACTGTAGGACTGTGTGAGGCTGAGGGTAAAGAGCTCACTGTGTCCTGCCAGCAGTGGAGACATCAAAAGGGGCTATTTGGCAGAAGTTGGGGGGCCTGAGCACATAGAATTGCTGCAGGAATAACACAGAGTGAGATGTTATTATTATAAGTCTGATTTAGGACTATTATGGAGAAGCTCTGTGGGGGTTTCAGTGCTAACCACCCCGACACATGCACACACACGCACACACATAAAACGCACATCATTTACATATGGACCTCACTGGTGCACATTCATAAGAACAACTTAGAAAATACACATGACAACATGGCTTATGTTGTTGGCTCAGATTCCTAGTATGGAGGGAATACTGCAACACACACACACACTCACACACACACACACACACACACACATACACTCATATGCACTGGCCTTGGAGGGAGATAGATTTGTACACTCTGAAGGGAGGGGTGTGAGATTGTCTGACGGCGAGTAAATCACATGTGACAGAACCCAAACTCAACCGAGGTGTGTCTCTTGACATGGTGTGATGGGGTGCGCCCTAATGCATTACTGTCCACCAGGGCTTTGTGTATGTGGACGCCCATATGTGTATGTGTGCGCAGGCGAGCATGTGTCAATGAATGTGTGTTTGTGTATGCATCTGGGTCCTCTTTACTGCGATGTTGTGAGCAGCCAATCATTTCTTCCAGTCTAATTAGCACACATGTAAATCCAGGCTAACCGTGGAGCTCAGCCAGGGACAACCAACTGCGACATGGCAACTGCTCACCATGAAGGGGGGGGGGTGGCAGCTCTATGTTTGCGTGTGTGTGTGTGTATTTGTGTGTGGTTTACACAAGATTATACAAGTGTAAGAGGGGTGTCCGCCACTGGTGACCAATGAGGGCCAGTCTGTGTTGTCACAAGTGCTCATATTGGACCCCCCGCTGCCACTCACTGTTTGACTGTCCACTGCTGACCCTGTTAGGGGAACCATCACCACCACCAGCAGCCACCAAGCAGATTTCACAGGACAGTATGACACAAGCTGTACTATTATAATGTCTGTACAAACTGTACAGTCAAACAGTATTTGACTTGAAGGCTGCCAATAATTTTTAGGCCTTGATCTGGCGACACATTTTAGATAAACCTTTGCTTGTCTAAATTTAACAAAAAGCCCAATTTAATGTTTTCCTCAGCTCTAAGAAATTGCACTGTTCTTCTGTATCAGACACTGTTAAGGACACACAGCTGCACATGGGTTGGGGTGGGTACGTATCACACCTGATGTAACAAGACAGTGTTTCCTCGTTGGCACCGGGGGGAGGGACAGGAAAGGATGGAGGGATGCTGGATCAGAGGGAATAACGACAGGAAGAATAAACACATGAATAAATAACAGCAAAAGGCAAACAGAGCCCAGCCATCAGTCCGATTTGGCCGAGCCTCGTCGCTCGCTTGTTCACTCACAGCTGGGAAATTCACGGTAACTTGGTTTGGTCGAGGAGGGGGAGAAAGAAAGTGTCTCCGAAACATTGGACTCACCTAGATGTCGGCGGCCAAATGCATGTGGCAGATGTCAGCATTCAGATTTTTTTCTCCTCATGGTGTTGGACTGCGGCAAAGAAGGAGCTGTGCTTGCTGTGAGAGTGTGTGTACGTGTTTGTGCATGTACTGTATGTTTATTTGCAAGTGTATGTGCGTGATAGATGTGGAAGAGGTCAAAAAAGGACAAACAAAAGATAAAGTGATATAGTTAAAATCTGTGCTTGCAGCTGAAAATTAGTTGTAACTTTTGAAATAGTGCATGAACATGAAGTGGCAGTGAAAATGGAAGAGCTGAAAGAAGAAAGAAGTTTCCGTTAAGCACTGAATTAAGTTGAAGTGTTCATTTTTGTACAGTATAGAAGTTGAAGCATGGATCGAAGTGCTGAGGGGAGTGAAGATTCAATTAAAATTTGCAGCACTGCAATAATCATGATAAAATGAGCCAGACGTGTCAGCTGAATTGTATTCACTGAAAGCAGATGAATCCTCACTAGAGATGAAAGCAGTGGAATTGTCAGCTGAAGAGTAAGATATGAAAACGGGTATAATCGAAGTAGAGGTATAACCACTCAAAGCAGTGGATATGTCATTGTGTTTAATTATTTCACCTCATTTGTAACATTAGAAACTAAAACAGTGATTATTATATTTAATTCCTTCATCAAAAATTCCCCACAATTGATTTTTTTGGCTGGTTGTAGTGTACAGTTGTAGCAACAGCTATTAATTTAGGAACCTTTGAGTATCAGTACTCAAACTTTTATCGCTATCAGTCGACCTTCAAGCTTTACGTTTCACACTTGGTCAGCAAAAAGGTGCAAGTGCAGAAGTGTACTGTATGAAGATAAGAATGAGGGGTGCCCCCTAATGTCTGTCCTCCCTTCTGAAGGAAGTTTCTTTGTTATGTGGAGAGAGAGCGGTGATGGGTCAGACTAGTGGAGAGGAAGCAACATTGCAAGAAATGCAATATAATAATATATAATATTGTGTGTGTGTGTGTGTGTGTGTGTGTAACATTCACTCACAAGTTAGCGGAAACATTTTTTTTTTCCAGGATCTAGCCGACAGTTCAGGCTCTTGTATGGAACTCCCAGAGGAGAGCTATAGGGATCTTTTCCTCTCGGCCTCTCTGTGCACACAAGCAGTAATAAACACACATCTTACATATATATGTGTGTGTGTGTGTGTGTGTGTGTGTGTGTATGTGTCTGTGTGTGCCTGTGTGTCTGCATGGCTGACTCAAAACCGACCCTTTGAAGTGAAGTAACGATGAGGGGAAGTTAATTACGTCCCATTATGCAGGCTGGGTGCGACCATGCACCAGTTAAGGCCATGTTTTTCCCTTTAATTAACTAGAAAGGCAAGCGCTCGCCTGTCAGGAAGCTGCTAAAAGAGCATTTCAGAGGAAGAAACCCTCGGGGCGCTGATGAGAGGGCGCTAGGACTGGCCACATGTTAATGGCGAGGTGTTAGCATCTTAAACCGCGTTATCACTCGCTGGTCTCAGTAGTCTTGCGGAAATTTGCAAAGGGAAATCTCGGGGATGGTCTCCAGGGGGAAACTAGCAAAGCTCCTTGACTTTGAGAGTTGATGCTCCAGTACTACAAAGTGTACAGGACTGGAGGAAGTAAAGGAACTTTTTTAAGTGCTTAAAAAAGAGCCGAAAGTGCCTGAGCGGTAACTTCTTAATTAGAAAGTCCCTTGGATGGCTTGTGGATATGTAGCCAAGCCGGAGAACTTTGGAACCTAACATCTCCAGTTTGAGATTAGTTTCTCAAGTGCGACTCCCAGGTTAAAAATCGCTCCATCAAAGCTACAGATAGATACATTCACAGATGAAGAACGTAAACAAATTTAAAGTTTCAGTCATCAATTTATTTACCCTTGTAGATATGTAAATTTTTTTTAACTTGAATTAAAGAAGGAAATACTTTTCACAGATGCACTTTTGAAAAGAGCATATGCATAAACAAATATATCAAGGTTTGGAATACATGTAAAACTGATGCTGGGGGGTCATAATGTCAAAACATCTATAAAGGAGTCAGTGCCAAGACTTTGGAATAGAGAAACAAGGTATTTTACAACCAAATTTGTCATAAAATTGAAAAGAACGTGGCTTTAAGATAATGATTTACAAACATGATGCCTGTTTGTCACACAGCATCAAAATCAATTGCAGTATTATTTAGGAGTAGCGCAATAACCAAGTGGGGTAATCGGACCAATACCAGCCACATTTTGGTGAACCACTGATATTTATTGCAGTAAGCACAGGACAACAAATGTCTTTGTCTTATCCCACTTATTATCAGTATGCTATTTCTGCTTACAGAACACCAAATAATGCATTGCATAGTGAAGCGATCAGTTCCTGTCTAAGAAGAATGTTGAAGAGAGTGGTTTGTACTATGGGGTCAACATTTGAAGTTAGTCATAAGCTTGATTATATGTAGATGATTTTGTTAACATTGTTGGGCAATGATGTTGTTGTTGCGGTTGTGGATTTGATCATCTAATTTACCTTGTCATCATTTCAGTTGAGCTTGGAAGTAAAGCTGGATGACGATGAGATCAACCCCTCTTATGTGCTGACACCTCACAGTTAACAGTGGACTAGTTTGCAGATTTAAAGTAATTTCCAGCAGACAACAGCTGAACATCTTATTTTGAGCACCTTGTTGAAACTTCAGGGTTCACCTGATAGTTTCCATGACTGTAATTGAAATTTGTTTGCCATGTTCACTCAGAATATACACATTCAGGCCTTGTAACATCTGTTGCTTGAGAAATGACATGATTGCGAAGAATTAACTTGTCAGATGTTCCTGTTGCAGGTAACTAAAGCTAGCACTGCAGTCTCTTTAATTGGTGTGTGTCTGTCTTTTCTGTGCTGCGCTCAGTAGGATAGGGATAGTTGCAGGGACGCCTGCCTCCAAGGCGAGCAATTAGACGGAAAGTGACAGCATGAAATATGATGATTACTGTTACACAAAAGGCACATTTATCGAATCCAGAAGATTTTTTTCTGCCAGTGCTGTTATGTTGGTCACTTCACTTTGTTCACTCAGCTAATGCCCACTGATGATTCTGTCTTAAAGGGCCTAAGTTGCCTCTTCCACTGACAGCTGTAACACAGACTCCAAAATATTGGAATGCTGCATAAAACATCAGTAAAACAGAATGAGGTCATTTTTTTATGGAAAACAGTAAAAAGACAATATATTTAATGTTTTACCTCATGGACTTTTATGTAAATATCTGCTTATTCTGAATCTGAGGCAGCAACATGTTTCAAACAAGTTGGGACAGGAAAGTTGTGAAATGCTCTAAAAACACCTGTCTGGAACAGTCCACAGGTAAACATGGTCCTCGAAAGGCTCAGTTGTTCACAAGCAAGGATCGAGTGAGGGTCACCACTTTGTAAACACATGATTGTATAAAGGATATGACTACATGAGTTCAGGAACACTTTGTGAAACTGTTGTTGGTAAACACAGTTTTTTGCAAATGACTGCATTCTTGTGTTTATTTATGTTTTACGTAATGTCCCTACTTTTTTGGAATCTGGGATGTAATATTTTGTCTGATAGTCATTTAGGATTATAGATAGATTTTGAAGTGTAATATCTGTCGACAAATTACCACAAATACAGTGTATTTTTCTTTGCTTAGGTCGTATCATGAGGAATCGACTGTCAACATCTCATTTAATACAGGACACAGTCAATTTACTGATCACCATTTTGATCATAACTTGTCAGTGAGGAATTATTCTTGTTTTAGATGCTTATAGCAGAGAAAAGAGAGCTGACCCCAAATCATTATATGAATGAAGGCATGTTCTTACCAACGCTTGTGCCATTGTTAAGATGAAAACAGAATTCACAGAGCCTTCATGCAACAAGGTTAATTAACATGATCCACATGCAAGTGATGCCACTATACAATACTGTGCACTACCAAAGGGTGGTGCTAACCACAAACTGAATTAACCCTCTGTTACACACACATACACACACATTTGAATCTAGAATTCCTTCACTAAATTTATATGGTCACAATAAAATATATATGTACTCCACACATTTATACCCATTGCAAATGTATTGCCTGATATTTTCATACATGATTTAGCAACAGGAGGTGTAGCTCATGCCACTGTGTACACACAAATACACACAAATACACACACACACACACACACACACACACACACACATATATATATATATATATATATATATATATATGTGGGGGTACACCCTCTTTTTCTCACTCTCTCCACACATATTGACCGGTCTGGGGGCCAATGACTGTGCAGATGACAACTGAGTTGTTATTAATGGCCTCTGTGTTCCAATATATCCGTATCTGTGCTGGGAAAATGGTCTGTAGCCTGCCCACACTCCTTCCCCCACACTGGGCTCCAGCTGTCTGGCTCCAGTGTGTAAAAAGATCCAGGACTGTCTCTCTTTTATATCCTCTCATAACCTCTTAAAAACCAAGGAAAAGCGGGGAAAATCAATAATAAAAATGCTTCTGGAAGTTTACAACTCGTTGATAAATGTTACGAGAAGTCTTTACAATACAACACATTTATTCTGCATGCTCTGGTGAGCAGAGGGAAAGTGCATTTCAGAGGAGTCACACAATTAATTGACATGAAATGAATTTCTTTTCAGTGAGGACCATTTTCCCATCCATTCCCAGTTCAGTAACTTCTCTGTTGGTCTGGGATTATTCTGTGTTAAGAAACCCTGTAGTTGAATTCAAAGCAAAACAAACAATGGCAGCAGGAATCATTGAATGTGCGTCCTGCGTGGAAAAAGAAGAAGCGTGTTGAAGGAGGAGGAGGGCGTGCAGCTTCACACACTGTCCGTTTACTCCAGCCAGCCATTTTATTCTAACAGTGCTCACAGTATAGTCTTCTCTCCCTTCTTACATCTCATGACACCAACCCTCCTTCATCTGATCATCCATAACCGTTATGTTGTTTTTCGCTCTTCTCCATCCTCTCGTGACTGTCGGGAGGACTGCGGCCGTGTCACCACCATGACTGCTGCTTTTCCTCTCCCCTGCCTCAGAATTCGTGAACCCAGTAATATTGCATCCTTCTCCCTTTCAGTTTCTTATGCATCTTTATTAATGCACTAATCATTTTCTGCTCATACCATGCCTTGGGTGACTACTTCATTTTTATTGTCTGTGTTGGTTAAATCAAATAAATTAAGATCTAATTAGAGCCCATCTGATTTGATGATGTTGCAGCTGTATCTCAGGTGCTAGTAAGGAAACAGACATGTCTGTCTAAGGAATCAATTCTTGTTTACTAATAGTGCCAATGCTCCTATTAGTCAAAGTGTTCCTATTGGTCAAAACTATTAGTTGATGAATCAATTACTATATTCGCAGAAAATTAATTGGCAACTGTTTTGTTTTCTTCAGGTTTTGGATTGTTGGTTGTGGGGGAAAAGAGACTTGCATCACCTTGAGCTCTAGAAAATTCTATAAAGAAGTTTCACTTTTTTCAGATATTTTGTGGACCAATTATCAGTCAGTTAATCAGGAAAATTATTGGCAGATTGATCCATAATGAAAACAATTCTCTAATATCTAAGCTTTAGTGGGTGTGTGAGACCATTCTTTGTATATTAAAAGATTTGAGTACATTATGCAGTTAAACACCCTTGTGGTGAAAAATCATGGATTGTTCCTTATTGCTCACTCCCTCTTTCTCTTTTTTCTCTTTCACACACTCTCTCACACACACACACACACACACACATACAGAGAGAGAGAGAGAGTCCACAGCATCTTTTTCTTTGAAATGTACCAAATTAGTGGGTAGCAACTGAACTATAGTGCAGTCAGTTTTACCCTTCCTCTTTATCATCCCCATTCTCATTTCATCCTTTACAAACAAAGCCTTTTCTCTGGCTTCTGTCTGTCCCTCTTTCTCACCAGTGTTTCCCCCTTGTCAGAACCTCTTTCTCTCCTTTACAGCCTACTCCCACTCTCCTTCTTGACTCTCCATCTTGGTCTATTCTTCTTGATCCACTGTCCTGTTTCTATTTCCCTCTCACTCTTTCACTCTTCTCAGTCCCTATCCTCCATCCTCCATCCCCCTCACTCTCGGTCTCTTTCACCCCTCTCTGTCTGTCTCTCTCTCCGGATGGGTTCCGGCTGTTGAGCTGGTGGGGCTGGTGGCTGGTGTGACGGCTCGGCTGTCTGGTGTCGCGTGCGATCAGGGCGGACGTCGCGCGGCGAGGACGATCGGAGCTGAGCGCCTCCGCCTCACCGCGGGTCACCTTTCACGGGCAATTAGTGTCGGAGCAGAGGCGCGCTCGCCGCTTGTCGGCCTCGCTTATTGTGAAGATCAACGGCAATCAGTCTCCACACTCCACTCTGCACTCTCTCCTTCGCTCCTTTCACATCTCTGCTTCCAACCCTCACTCTCTCTTCCCCCTGTCTTTGTTTGTTGCCTCTCTATCTCTTTGAGTTTTCCCCCGATGTGCTTTTGCAGCTCTCTGGCTAATGGCTGCTGTCTGGCAATATGTTATCCGACTGTTCAGCTCTCTCTTCATTATACACTCTTTGACTTATTTGCCACTTCTGTGGAACTAAAATCATATGATGCCATAAAGACACTCCACAACCCAATGTTCCTCTTCCTCCTCTCTGCACATTATTTAATTCACTTCTTTTTCTCTTTAGCTGACTATGCAGGATACTCCCTGTGTTTTCCTCTCAAGGACTTCATCTTTCTTGTTGTTTTACTCTCACATCATCAATTTGTGTACATCACTGAGTCAAAGGTTTCTCTTTGCACAAAGTGATCCCATATTAAGGCCACAAGCTTCTTCAGACCCCAACATTTCAAAGTCATAAACTTTCGAACTTCGACATTTGTATCGGTCTCAAAAACGCGAAGGGGCTATATAAACATAGGATGGGTTACAGTGAATACAGTATAGAATAATCAAACTGATATTCAGCCCAAACCTTTACATGATTGTGTTATCATGGGAAAATGCTGCTTAACTACTAAAGCAAGCCAGAGCTTCAGAAAGAGAATCACCTAAAATCTCAGGTACTTTGCTTGTATTGCATTTTCTCTAACTTTGAATATCTTCTAATGTTGTGAGTATATTTTAGTATTTGCTTCATCCACATCCAGACTTCAAGGTTGTGACAGTAAAACTATTTTTCAACAAAGACGATGCATGTCATTGTGGAACCGCAGGCCTGGTGTGTACAGTATGTGTGTTTGCGTACATTGCCTGAAGTTGACTTTGTGCGAGCCAAGTGGAAATCTTTGATGACACTGTGGTGCTGCTGTGTCAACGGCAGGAGAGGATACTGATCCGATCACGCTCATTTGGGCATATTTGTTTGAATAATGAGTTTTTCATGTATGCAGACCGTCACATAAATCTGTTTTTTAAAAGTCGACTACATAGAATTCTTTCAGCATTCGGAAAACCTTCCGAAACAATGCAATGGACCATATGTCCTTGCAGATCCAGCTCGCCATCTTGCCAGTGATGGCCTCCACTGTCTCCCTTGGGTGGCAGTGTATCAGGTAATTCTTCAGATTTGCTGTTGTTGCACAATAAAGCAGCCGCTTTTTATAGTGTCAGCACAAATGCTCTATCTTTGTTGCTATCTATCTGTGTTTTATTTGTTAGCTTAGTTTACTGATAGGTCAGTAGAGAACGCGATAGATCGAGCTGGTAGTTAATTTTAAGACGACCCTCTGCTGGACCGCGACGCAAACTTCTTCAAATACACTAAATTTTGAACAGGGCATTACTGTTCGAATATTTAATTTTTTTCTTGCCTTCAAATGAAAGTTTGAATTCTGAATAAAAAAGTGACAGCGGTATCACTTTAGAGTTTCAGTGTTACATACTGTGTGTGTGTTTGCACTGTCTGATGATGTCTTCACACAAACCTGACCTATAGAACAGTGAAATACCATTGTTAACAGTGTTAACTACCTGAGCCTCAACTCTGATTTGAGATATATTGATATTTTTAAACTTTTCTGCGTAGAAACATGCACACAAACGGTTAAATGGTGATTTCTGTGTTCCTGATCAAAGCATTTCTTTCAATATCTGCCTAGTAAGCAGGCCTTGCGTTTGTTTTGAAGAATGTCTAAACCTCCTCACGATGTTTATATCCTGCAAGTTTCTATGTAGGTGACATAAAAGAATTTTTTTTTTCTCATCACTACTTTGCAGACAGCTCTAGAAGACTTTTAAAAGGAAACAAGCAGTTAGCGCTTAATGCATGGTACAAGAGTGTGTTGTGTACAGGTGCATGCAGATAGACCAGAAATAGTAGATTCTTTATGCTATATATATATATAATCTACACTCACACACACACACACACACACACACACACACACGTAGTGTACCCTCCATACATACATTATCCTGTGAATTTAGAGTGTTTGCGCTGTAACATTTCTACCTTACTGTAAAGCCCACATTTCCACATTCAGCTATAAACAGATGAGGAAAAATCAAGGGAAAAGGGCAGGCTCATTTGCATATGGGGGCTTCATTAGATAAAGCTAAGGACAGTGAGGAGTGCATCTTCAGCCACGGTGATGAATAGCTGCTCCATCACAAAGTCGCCTCAAAGTAGTCTTGTCGTAACCCTCATTTGCAACACTGTGTGTTTTTTTTTTCTATATTTATTATCTCACTTAATGGTGGACACTTTCTGTTCTTCCTGTGTCCTCTTGAGGAGCCTCTGCTTGTGTTCTGTAATTTAAATGGGCTACTTTTGATGGCGTTAGAGAGGCTGTGATTTAAGAAAAAAAAGGCAGTCAGTTGTGATGATAATAACGATCAGGAACTTAAATGTGCAGAATGGGTGTTAATTACATGATGTTTTAATGAAGAACTGCTAATGCATAAATTATATTATTATTTATTTCATCACAAGAGACATTTCCTCTGAAAATGTTCATGCATGCACGCCGTCTTAAACGAAAAATAATCTCAAGTTTGCTGGATAATACTGTCAGTTCAGTTGCATAGTTAGCTCAGATTGTTTGTGAGCAAGTCACAATGACATGTATTGTCCCACTGTAACACCTCAGTTGTGGTGACCTAGGAAATTGGCCCTACCAAATCAAAACTGCTTCAGCTGAGCTTGGTTGTAAGCAGCCAGTTGCCCTGCCGCTTGAGCGAGGGTTTGTCTCTAACAAGAGTGTCAAAGGGATGAACAGTATCTGAAGTTTTTTCAGTATTGGCCTGAGTGCTGCAGCGGGCAGCCATGAAACATGCTACAGTGTGATCTCTCTCTTGTTTTTGCCACTGACAGGCTCAGATTGTTATTCTAAGTGTCTGGCAACATTATGGGAAGGATCCCTACAGAGTTACATTTTTGTTAATGAGTGTGATCCGTTTCGTTATATCGCTCTTTTTTGATGTATATGTGAGGCTAAACATGAGAGAGAATAGCAATACTATGTTTTGTTGTACACACGAATAATGACAAAAAACTGAATAAACTAAATTTCTTGAAATTTTATGCGTGAGTTTCCAACAACTCTGGACTCTGGACAGACTCCGGAGCACTTGTCACCTACCTGTCAGGCAATCACCCAGGTCACTCATCTAAAGCAAGACCCACCAATCTGGTGGTGGAGTTTCTTTTTTTGCTGTCTGACCAATTCGCTGCCAAAGAATTAACTACAGCTGAGTAAATTGCACGTGAAAGATGTCATTATAGCTGGCGAAATTAATGGTCGCCAACTAAACCTTTGATCTCCTACAGCTTGTTCAGAGAGTGTGAAGTAAGTTCTGATAAAAATGGCTCTTGCGATTTGAAAAACACACTCTCTTAAACTGCATTATGATTTCAAAACAACTAATCCTTCAGTCATACCTTTCAGTGTTAAAAGCTTAGATTCATTCTACTGTTTTCAGTGCCTGGTACCTTGCTGAACATATGCAGTCCTTATTTCATGTGACAGCAATACAGGTTAAAACAGGCATGTTTAATGAGTTAGTAATAACTGTGTAATTATACTTTTTGTAGTCATATTCCGTGGTGAGGCCTAATCAAACGTGACTGTGAGTTATTCACTCCGTTGTAATCAGAGGAAGCTTCAGTTATCACCTTGAAATCCAACCTCAAACGCTCTGACTCTTTGATGGTAAAACTGTTTGCTAAATAGAGAGAACCAGGAAAAATTTAACTTCATCATGAAGGTGAAAGATATCAAAGTCTGCCTTTTTAACAGGTGATCAGTGCTGAAGTCAAATTCCACAGGAAGCTAAAGTTCATATGTTGGGGATTTCATATCTATTTTTTGTTTAAAAAAATACATCTGCCCTCCAAGAAAAAGTAAACAGTAAACATGCTAAATAAATCATATTTTTCTTTTTCCATTCCTGCCTGCTCTTTTTTACCCTCTCTCTTTTTTATTTATTTTTTTATAAATGGACCCATGGGCGGTTGTGTCTCCCAGGCCTCATGCCATGCTGTCTTTTGAACACAAACCTATGCGGATGGGCCTTGAACGGCTGTTTCATCTAGTCATCCAGGGCCTGACCAGATTTGACTGGTCCAGTCCCAAGTGAGTCCTGCATCTCAGCGGCTAGCCATCACCCTCCATAAACAAACCGAGCCCAAACAATGTCAGATGTTGGCTTGCATTCGTTCTGGGAGGCCGGTGGGAAGGGGGTGAGAAATAAACAAAAAAAATAGAAAAATCAAGAGATCATGAACTGAAACTTAAAAAAAAAAAAAAAAATCCCAAGAGGATTGTTTCTGGCCTTTTAAAAAGCAGATTAATGATGATAGTTTGAGCTGAGATTGCTGACACACTGATGCAGCTTCATTCTCCTCTCTTTCTGCCTTTATTGGTGGTGATGTTTTAACAGTTTTTTTTTTTTTGCTCCAAGATTTATTGACTCTCTTCACACAGGGATTCTGTTGCCTGAAAAGCCCTTCATTATTTCAAGCATGCTATCCATAAGATAACACAGAAAAGCTTGAATCTGTCTAATTTTCAAGTGTAAATATCTGCTGTTCATGGCTGCTAACTCAGAGGGTTGAATTGACAAACCAGGAAACTTCATCACATTGATGTGAATATCAAACTGAAATCCAGTGTGGACATGAAGTGCTCCTTGTTGATTTGCGACACTGCTCATCAGAGCTGGAACAACAATATTCAGTAATTTTATGCAACAGTTACTAAAGAGTATTGTCAGGAATTCAAATATGATTTAGTTCTTCGGTCCTAGGCAGTCAAATCAAGATATTTTGAATAGTTCAACTGGGACCCTTGGAATTTTTGATTTTTTACAAATGGACACTTATTCAGCAGATTAATTGATTATAAAAATGATTTATACTTCTCACCCTATTGTCCACATTAGGATAATACAACCAGAAAGAGATAGCTAGCAACATTTGGCTAAATGTCTGATGGTAGACAAATGTATGTTTTGTCAAGCTAGATTTCATCATATCTCACAACCTCATTTATTAAAGTATTTTTGGACACTTCTTGGAAATTTGGTCGGAGACAGTGAGATTTGATGGAAGAGTGGGACTGGCATGGAGCAAAGATACCCAGCTGGACTCAAACTATGGATGTTGGAGTTGCATTATCTTTGTCCTCGACCTTTACACCACTAGGACGTCCCACACATCTCCCCACCCCTCTAGTGTCTTAAGTGAGCCTGTACTTGGCTGAAATAGCCAATACCAGACTCACTCTGAAGACACAGATTGTGTCACAACACCAGCATTCAGGCTTCTCTTCATTGTACCAGAACCCAAGGGTGAAGCTAAGCCAGCCTTCAGGACTGCAGTGCTCTAAATCTTAAGTACTGGTCTTTTTTTTTGAAAGGAGGAGGAGGAAAAAATCTTCCCAAGAGCTTGCAGGCAGGACTTTTAATTTCTATTCCCGGGCGCTGATTTATTTGATTTTTGAGGAAGTTTTGCTAAGCGGGCTAATGAGAAGCACAGTGCTGTTGAATGATTTAGTAGGGAGATGGAGCACATACAGAGAGAAAGTCTAAAGACAAATTCTCTTTATATTCCCTAATTGGTGAGAGGAAGTAGGAGGTAGTTTAGCAATAAAAAATGACAATTAAAAGAGGGTTGCTTACTCTACTTGTGCCGTATGTTTCACAATTAGAGAAAAACAGCAACAGTGAATCATGTCATGTCTTTAAAATGGGTTTATGGGAAAGTTTTTGGAAAATAAACAAACTAGTCCTATATTTGGACTCAAACCAACAAGCACCAAACTGACTGTCAGACGTCTGATCAGTGGCAGAAGAAGAGCTCAAGTCAGCAAAATGGGAGGCGTCACATACAACTGCCAGTAGGAATAACCTCATACTGGGCGCTTGGGTAACATTAGCTTGTGGATTTTCATTGTATGGGAGTTTCATAGGTGCTTTTGCCAAAGGTTATGACTCTTTTAATCTCAAGCTTATGCCACTGGGCCACACTGACTATAGTATCATTGTATCACTTTAAAGTCCTACACTAAAAGCTTGTTGTCAGAGAAGAAATACATGTTCTCACCATAAAAGTATTCAAGGACTTGAAATCACTTAAATGGTTTTTCACCCTGACCAAATGTTTTCACTAACCTTAACAAAATGGTTGTAACCCAATTGTCACAATCAGGGAAGGCATCAGATTTCACATAATTATGCACAATCAAGTAAGCTCAGTCTCGACTAGCACCTTGGGCAACAAGCAGCATTCTGGTTTAGCAGCTTCCACCAAATGCTCTGTTTCATAGCTTAACCGATGTTGCTGCTGCTCTTTTTCTTGTTTGCTATCCCCATGCTCTATCACCTCACACATCTGTATTCTAAGTCGAGCCCCTGCCCATCTGTGATTTGTCAATGCTGAGCAGCATTCAAATGGAAAATCAATGCCTCAATATAGTAGCCTGTGCACACAAATCTGTATTTGAATAAATGCAGACCTCTGTCAACTAACTGGACTAGTTTCCTTAAGCAAAGTTAAGCAGCCAAAACCTCAACCTTATAACACATTATAGACATATAATATAGATTGCATTTCCAGTTTTGTTTCATAATTTTGTTCAAAGGGGATAACTGTCTCTACTATTGTAGTTGTAGTCCGAAGAGGAAATTAAGTTCTAAATATTAGATGCATTTTTGTTTTTGTTTTTTCATAAATAACAATACATGTTACATGTATTTAAATGTCAACACAAACTTTGCCTACCAGCAAATCACGAGTTGCCCTAAATCCTAAAATCATTCTACAAATGCGAAATCTAAACTGTCTATCCTTGCTTTCTTCAATGGACAGGTCATCTGTTCTGTTTGATGAAACTTCACATTTGTCTAATCTTTGCATCTGTTACTTAGAAGGACACAGTGAAATACATGGGAAAGCTTCCCCCTGTAAACATGCTATTTGTATCACTTGTCGCTTGAACATTTCCTTAATGCTGAAGTGGCCAGTTTATTTTCTTTCCAATTTTGATGCACCCAGAAGATTAACGTCTGTTTTAGAACAAAAGATTATCTTGTGTCCTAATGGATTATTATCTTTGATGGAAAATATTTGATGCATTTTGAAAGCACTCTGAAAGATTAAAGGTATAAATGGTCCAATTACTCTATTTAGCCCTTTTGAAGTACAGTACTGCGCTAAATGGGGATATATTAACTATTGCACGTCATAATTTTAAACTAAAAATGGCAGTATTGTTCTTTGGCTTGTGTAGGTTGATAACTACAGTCATGAAGGGGGAATACTGATTTGTGATCATAAAAAAGTGACATACATACAGAAGAAATTGAAATGGTCTGTTGGCTATTAGGTAGTGTATGTAAGATGGGCGATTCTCAAAACAGGTTTTGATTGTAAGTGGATTTGCTGTTCTTGTAAATACGAACTTTGACCCCTTACAAGTGTAGCGGAAGGAGGATTAGGCTCATGTTTATTCAGCATGTGTAGCAGCCCCTGGGACAAATCACACTCAAGAGTGGCTGTCGCCCCTGGAGACGGAGAGAACCACCTAAGGGTGTGGAGCTAAATATGGAAATTGCAAGACATGCTCCAATATGCATATTCACTAATGTGCAGTTCCTCAAAATAAAAACAGGCTCCTTGTTCACATTATCCACCCCTCCGTCTGTCGTTTGCAAATACCACAGTGTAAAAATGTAAAGCTGCCATTATCTGAAGCATGTTTCATTAATATGAATAAACCCAAGTCATGTCTGTCCTTAAATTTCATCCATTTCTGTATGCCTGTAGAGTGACTGAGAGCTGTATCTGTGTTTTCGCCTGCCTACCACAATGCTCTGTTTGCTCAGGTCTGCTTAACTGCAGCTGAAGTTGTCACTGTTAATATGGGTTTGTATTCAATCATCCTGTCAGCTTCTGAGAGGCGTGTGAGTGACAGATTTAAGAGGCAGCCGAACTGGGGGCTAAACTCAAGGAGGGCAATTTCTTTCCTGCGATCGTAAGATCTCCGACAGACGGGCGTTAGCTGCCGAGAGTTAGACAACACCGTCTGGTCCAGTAAACGCATTGACAGTGATCAACAAAGAAGTGTTGTCTTACCTTTTTTTTTTTTTTTTTTTAAATCGTCTTCCTGCGGTCTCAAAGATCAACTGCTCGTTTTTTTTTTTTCCTGCATTCGTCAAATGTTCACTGTCTTTTTGGTGTGTAAAGCTGTTTAAGTAAATGAGATTTCCCAAAGAGCTGTGTTCGCAGAGAAGCACTCAAAGTGATATTGACATGTTGTCAAGCTGGTGCCTCTCTCAGAGGACGTCTTGGGTTGTTGACGGGCCTGAGCTGCGATCATCATTTTTTCCCCTACTGCTGTTGAGTAATTTCAGCTTGTCTCCCAGAAATGATTTGTTGCTCCTATTTTTAGTCCAAACTCCAATCTTCTTCAGTCAAGTCAGTCAGAAGTTGTCTAGAAAACACCTGCTGTGAAGTTCCTCGGAGATCACCTGTCTAAGATGTGGTCAGTGGAGGATTTCTTGATTGAGCTGGAAATGATGATCATGACGGGGAGATTAAGAGGGAAGCAAGGTGAGGTGAGGCTTGTTATTTGGAAATTTGACTGAAAGACCGGTGAAAGATTTCTTGCTGTTCAGTGATCTTTAAGCACAACCCTTGTCTTTCGGCTGTAAGTTGATATTGAGAGTATCCTCCATGGGTCTGTCTCAGGGAATAGCAAAGCATAGTGAAGGTGCCCAACAACACTTTGAAATGCTGAGCTCAGAAATTAGGTTATCACTCAAAACACAGGCAGCAGTTCCTTGAGGATGAGATGCTCAATCGTTCAATATACGTGTTGTCCCGACAAGTCAGTGGCTGGAAACACGGGCCTACAATACAACATATGTCGACTGCCCGTTGTGACCCTTTTAAACTGCTGAGTGTCATTCTTTTTGCCTTTTTGGCATTTACCCGTGTAGCATTCATATGTTGACAAAGTTTAGTCTCATCTGGGTCCGTCTACTATCTTTATGGTCAGAAGAGCTGATGCATCCTCGTGCTTTTGTCCAGTGTCTTACTAACCTGATGGAGGTGTAATGATTACATTTCACAATGCATGATATGGCACTGGACTGGTTTTTGACAAGATTTAGAGGGATGTTGCACCTTGACACTGGTGCTACATGTAAATGTTAGTGTCACTGCAAAAATGTGCGTTTACAAGTATTAACCTAATTATTCAAAATTCAGATTTGCATCATATGATTTTTGGCCACATGGGAGAAGTGTTGTATTATTACCTAAGTTAATATGACAAATGTGTTAGCCAACAGTATATCCACCCTCAAGAGAAATTAAGATTAGCAGTTTTGAATTGTTTCTGGCCAACAAAAGCACGCAGGCCCAATTGTCACTCTGCTGTTAGTCCGTTTTAGTCTCCACCAAATATGTGACTCTCTGGTTGCTGCATGGTCCACTATGTTCACCAACTCGTTGCATACTTTGTCCAACTGTTGTTTGTTGCTGGGCAGGTATAATGTGTATAAATGAGTTTATCAAGCGTGTGCAAACAAGGTTGAGAATGGTGACACTTACCAAAGTGATCAGAAAACCAAAACAATGAGCTTAAAGATGCTAAGATGCTCCATAGAGCTGATGGGAACTGCCAAGTCGGATGATAATTCACATTGCAGAGTTGCATGTATTGATGGAAGAATATGGCTTTGTGGAAATATTTTTCAACAGAAAACTGGCTCAAATTACAAGACATGCCCAAGGCGGCCCGTGCTGGCTGCTGACTTTGTCATGGATCTAGTGGAAATCATGTGATAACAAAGTAGGAATACCTTTCAGTATGAAAAAGATGTATCGCTTCCATGTTGCAAGCTACCCTCAGGACGAAGGTGCACCGTCAGAGCCCTGCAAGGTTGAATGGTCGAGGTCATCAGGCAGCTGTGTGACATATTGTTCTGATGTTCGGCTGTGTGGGCACCTCGTGGGCCTCCCCCCCACCACATCTACTCATCCCCTCTTGAAACACATGAGGCCAGACTAGCTCAGATGAGGAGCTCGTGGCTGTTGACCATAAAAAGAACATCAGGGCAATGAGCCACAAAGAAAAGAGCGCAAAGTGAAAAAAGGGTGGTGGTGAATCGGGAGGTGGATGAAGATGGAGAAAAAAAAGATGGCGTTGAGAACAAGGTGGTGAACGACTAAGATGAAAGCGTGAGGGGAAGACAAGAGCAAAGGATAGAATAAAGAAGAGCAGGGCAAAGAATAAGGCAGAGATGGAGAAAGAGAGATTGTGCGCTTTGGGCCAAATGGGAGCTACACTGCTCCAGCTGTGACCATAAAACAGCAGGTGGATGCCATCATTAGGCCTGGCAGATAAAGCAGAAATCCCAGAGTCCCAGCCCTCTCGATGCGTCTCTCTCGGCGCCAGGCACTCATCCACTCTAGGTTCATGCATTGATGCTATGACATAAAACATGACTGTGGGAAGAAGGAGAAAAGCTGTTGAGTTTAAGAATGACTCGACTTCAATTTATTGCGTTGAATGTGACCGTTTTTTCAAGTGAACTGTATTTGCAGCCTTCTGTTTGTAGTTCTGGCTTAATGAGGTGTTGACTGTAGACTTGTATTTGAAGCTACTATCAGAGATAGTTGGTATTAATTTGAAATTATTCTAACATTATTATAACATATTTTTTTCCCACCTTTTGCTCTTTCAACAGTCACTGCATTTATGCATATTTGACCTGAAATCTCTTAATGTATTTGTTATTTGTTAATGTAATGTGTTTCCAGTAACACGCATTCTATATTAGCATATGAATGTGGATTGGATATGGAGAAAATACACAATAGAAGAGGGTTATCAAGGCTCCCCGTTAAAGTTCACTGATTCAGCCAGATTTCCATCTCTTTATATTTTTACTTTTGTATCAGAACTTCATCTTGTTCCTCAGCTTTTGGTAATTTAATAAGTCCTGCTGTAATGTGTAATTATCTGTAATGTGTGCAATGTTGTGCACCCCTCCCCAGTCCTCTCCTCCTGTTTTCTTGCTCAGTGTAAGCTGGTGCAAGAGTTTGGAATTTAGCTGGGAGTGTACCTAAGAGCTGTCATCTGGGATGATAGTTTGATGGCAGATGAGAGCTGCCATTGCAGCACCCTCCAGGTGCCCTCGGGGCTAAATGGATGGCTGCAACATGGCACTTTTAGAAGGTGCTTCTTCGTTCTGATTTGTCTTCACTAGCTGTGTTTTCCCTGCCATTAGAGGACATGTCTATTTGGGATGCATCGTTCTTTCAAACTTTCTGTGTCCCAACTTCTCAGTGACTTTCACTGTTGATATTTCCATCTTCCTATACAGTAGTCATAGTCACAAATCCACGCACTAATAGGGAATAAAGTTGAATATTTGATGTCAGCTGTTTGGAGGAACGAAAACAAAAAGCTCTGATGAGCTTTTAGCTCTCCTCGTCCTCATTTAAGAGATGACTGACATGTTTGAAATTGTTGAACTCTTCACTCCTTGCTTAATGAGAGATCATTTCGAACTGAACTTCTTTGTTTGCTCATGTTGTTTTTCTCCTTTATACAATATATTCATTCAATTAACTATTGTAGACAGGAGAAACTTGTTAAATTGAAATCTACTCAATCAGTGCTAACAACCACTCACTGAGAATCGCTGTGATGTGGATGATCTTCCTGATTCTGTTGTTTTGGCTTTGGCAGCTCCTGATACATCTTTTGAGTTTTTGATTGGTCTTTCACTGGAGTTCAGTCTTTTTCCCTCTGTGGCCTCAGCAGGGAGCGAAGTGGTGTGTGGAAGCATGTCATCCCCTGATTTCCTTTTAAAAAGCCGACCCTGATGCTTTTAAATGCATCATCAAGGCAATGGGCTGTCCAAGTCGGTTACAAGTTAACCAAATAAACACTGACAATGAAATTAATAATGCATATTGTTTGCGAATGCCTCAGCTGGATGATTTGACTGATGTATGCAAGGATGGTAATTTATTGAAAGTAAATTCATGTAATTGTGCAGCGGAACTTGATGAAGCAAAAGAAGGTGTCAGCACGGCTTCCATCATCATCAGAAGAAAGAAATCATTAAAGAGCAAAAACAAATCCAACTTCAAAGGACGGTGCAGAACAAACACTTATTTTATGGATGTGTTTCATTTAGACCAAAGTTCAGAACGGCTGTTATGGTAAATATGTCAGATTTGTTGTTGGTTGTTTGCAGATGTGATAGTTTTGGTTTATTTATTTTTCTCGCGGTCCACAGGGATGTAAACACTCACTCTGCACGTATCAAAGTAGTCAGTGTAAATTTAATTTGAAGATGAGGAGGAACAAGAGCTAAAATGCAGTTGTCATTGTTGAGACATACTTGCGGGATGAAGACTCAGCTGGCAAGACGATCCCAGTGCTCAAGTGGGTAAAAATAGTTTACAACTACACTGTTCTGATCATGATTATGATGTCAGCTAAGTGACATGATGTGGAAATGATGCATTTGGCTCACTGGCTTCAAGGAGCAGAAGTGACCATCTCATTTTTAGTGTTGTACCTCAAAGTACTGCAAGAGTTTATGCAGGTAGGGAATTCATATTTACTTGTGTGTGTACTTTACCTTGCTGGAGCTTGAATAATATAATGCAGGCCTTTGCTGACCTTACTGGTTTCTTCCTCTCTTTGCCCCCATATATCCTTCCAGTACTCATTACACAGATACGCAGGGTCAGGCCTCCGCTCTTAATTTTGTCCAGTGTGTGTTCTTTGTTTTGAACCTGTAAATCATTGTTGTGTTACATTTTGAAAAGGCCAAAAGAAAGAAAACAGCATTTGAATTGTGTCTGGCTTCTGTAATTCAGTGTATAATGTAGAATCAGTGAGTTATAACAAATGGAAGACCATTATTTTGTCAGCATATGTCAAACATGAAACTGGGTCCACATCCAACCCCCTCTCTAAACACCGTGCTCTTACTCGATTATACTGATTCCTGCATTGAAACAAAACCAATGAATGTAAAATTGCTGTTGCAAGTCGGTTGCATATGAACATAATTTGAGACACATGATGCTTTCTGCAAACACGAACACAAATCAGGATTTTTCAGAAACGATCATTTCAAGCTGCCAGGATGTTATTACAGTGGTGTCTGTGGAAAAATGAAAAGGATTTGGGGGATGAACAAACTGCACTGTGCTGCCACTCGTGACCCTTTGAATGTGGTTTTGCCTCAGATTTTAGGCGATAGTTAAGATGGTAGCAGGGTTGTAAAAACAGTATGTGATAGTATTATTTAGTGTTAAAGTTTTTTTTCACCTCATGGCTGTTTACTGGAATGTACAGGAGAAAGCTGAAATGTAAATCTTGTGTATAATGTTGGTAAAATGTCTTAGACCTGCATTCTTAGTGAAATACATTTAATTTGAAATGGGTGTGTGTCGTATTTTAAAACGAGACCGATGATTCTTAGAAGCAGTGTCATATCAAAACTGGACTCATAGACAGCTTTGCATGTTGAAACGTTTGAATATTCTCACACAATTTCACAGGATCTAATTTTTACTCTCGTTATCTGTCTTTCTCTCTCGTGATTCACCAATTAATACTGTCTGCTAAATCAGTGGCCTTTATATGGATCTGTTGTAATCTTATAAGGAGTTTGTTCAATGAGTAATGGAGAACAGTGAATAGGTACTTCTGAGAAGGTTTTAAAGGATTTTACGCTAGCAATTAAAAAAAAGTAGAAACATAAGCCACAGCTACGCAAACATGTTTCTGGGGCTGTGACTGATGTTATCGCCAAGGTTTTTTACCTGTGATTTATCATCCAGCACCCTATCCAGAATCTAAATGAAAAACATGTGTTGACATGTGAACACAGATAATTATAGATGCATATCGCAGACCATTGTTAGCACACTCTTTTCTGCCCTGCTCTCCCTCACACTGTCCTGTCTCAGTAAGTGCTGTGTCTCCATCCTGGTTGGCGAAAACGAGTCTTTAAATATCAGTCAGTGACAAACAGCAAACAACTCACTCACAACTTGCCTCATATCTTCTCTCACATCAAAATGGCCTATTTCTGAAAGGGCCCGTCAGACAGAATGTGACAATTGATGTTGAATATTAATAAAGTACACCATATGTTCCGGAAAAAAAACATTATCCATGCATTATTAAATGTGATTCGCTGTGTCAGCCGTTAATTAATGCTCGTTAAAACATAATAAAAGAATGAGATGTTGGACATGAATAAAGAAATTGAAGTTTGTTGTAAACACAGAAATCATATAAAGGGTAATGAGATAAGAGAGAATAAATTATTGTCAGTGAATGTCTTTTACATTCTTTGTGGGCACTGTGGTAAGAGAGCTACTTCTGATTGATATGAGGTCTTTGTTGTAACTCATTTGAATATTTGAATCGTTTGCATATTAAATATTCTAGTGTTTAAAAAGCTTATGATGGTCGTGTGTGACTGTGTGTCAGTCTGTATCTTAGTCTGAGTTACAGTGGGGTTGTTGAGCTCAGACCAGCACAGGTGTGCTGGACTGTTTGTGAGGTGGCATTCTTTGCATCTGGTTTTGTAATCATTGATATTATAGGAGCTTAAGTCTTGCTTTAAGGCTTAATTGAACGTAAAGGATAGTACGTTTGGTTTGCTTTATTGTAAAATTGTAATTAATCTGTGACAAAGGGATAAGATCTTTGAGAAGGAGATGCTGAGGTGTACAACTCGACTTACTGTCATGTACTTGTGGTTCCAGATAGAGTTTTGTAGAGACTGCTTGTCTTCAATATGCCTACAATTCTGAGAATTTTGTTATTCACAGTCTCTGCCCAGTTACAGTACAGACCAGTCCATACCCACAAATTAGCCACCACACATTTGCCTCACTAACAAACAACGTGACAAGTCTCATGTTTTACCCGCAAGACTTGTGATTTAATGCCTTTATTCATCATGAGGATGTGAAAGCATCAGATGGCGTCACAGTTAAACAAATAAAGTGTGCGTCCTGGTTATGGTTCAGTGACAAAATCCTCCCATGCCAAGGAGGGCCTCTCTTGCTGGGCTGCTGTCAGCTCTGTCAACTGCAAAGTCCATCACTCAGGATGGCAGTTGTACCAGTGTCTGGTTCAAAAATAGTTTAGTTGACTAACATTCAACAGCAGAGAGAGCGAGGCAAAGTCACTCTGCTCTCTGTTTCCATCACCTGACTCTGCAACCCCAATCCCAAAAGAAGTAAAACATGAATAAAACAGAATCTGGTAACTTGCTAATTGATTTTGACAAATACTCAATTGAAAACAGCACAAAGACAATATGTTTAATGTTTGACCTCATCAGCTTCATTGATTTTTAGAAATGTATGATTAATCTGAATTTGATGCAGCATCATGTTTCAAACAAGTTGGGACAGGAGCAACTAAAGACTGAGAAAGATGTGGAATGCACCAAAAACACCTGTTTGTAACATTCCACAGGTAAACAGGTTCACTGATAACAGGTGACAGTATCATGATTGGTATGAAAGGGGCATCCTGGAAAGGCTCAGTCGTTCACAAGCATTGGATTGGAGCGAGGTTACTACATGAGCTCAGGAACACTTTATAAAACTGTTGAGTTGTTTTAATTTACGTTTTACACAACTTTTACGTCGCCCTCTGACTGCGATGCGGCTGCTGATCGTGCCTATTCTAGACAGTGCTCATGGTTCTATCAGAAGTGCAGCAGTGTGTTTCAGAGGCATTCTAGAAACTGCTCTCCGCTCTTCTCTGTGGAGAATACGCACAAGTCTATTTTTGACATAAGCCGTGTGAAGCTGCATGGAGCAGCCTGAGCCAGGCAGGAAGTCAGGCACAGGAACAGTGGAGAGAATCCAGTCAATTTTCAAAATATAACACTCTGAACAGACTCCTGATCATATATCAACAATCAGCACAATTGAAACAGACAAAAAAGAAGCCGTTGAACTGTGCAGGCTATTTACCCATGGTACACGCACTGGCGTAAAGGAAAAATGACTGAATCAGCAAAATCTGAGCAAATTAATAAAATCAGGCAAACGCTTCTGAAACACTCGCAGAGGGCTTTGAGGCCGTGTGGAGGACAAAACAAACCCATGTCAACCTGAAAGGTGATGCAGCCGTGCCCGGGTTAGAGGCCGCTTTTCACTCATCTGAACCTGAGCTGATATCCAGTATCTCTGTTGAATGGCTTGATTGGACAAAGTATGAAGAAATGATAATTAATTAACTGAGCTTTCAAACATGGTAGCGTGACTCTGGTGATGATGCAAGCCAGTTACACCTGAAGTGATCGGTTTTAAAAATCCGGATTCACCGTGTTTCTCTGTCAGAAGAGGGGAAAAGCAATATCACCCATCAGTTTCTCTCCTCTGTCTTTTGGCGTGTTAATTTGATTTCAAACCGCCAAACATGGTGTCATGGTTTTCTGACAGGGCCTTGGGAGAGAGTTTATCTCATCATTAATTAAGTATCATATTTCCCTACATGCTGCCTGTGCTTAATTAGGGAGAGGGGGTCATTTTGGAGGGCTTATTAACTGGAACAAATTTGTTAAAGGAAGGAGACCGAGACAGATAAAAGAGAGAGAGGGAGCGAGGGGAGAGGAGCGCCTCTGGGTTCAGTCGTCCCTGACAAGGCTTGGCTTTCGTGATTGATAACTGCACCAGTCACGGCTCGAGTCAAACTGGGAGAGATGAAGGAGTAACTGGGGAAGAGACAGAGGGGAAGAGAGGAAATCTGGGAGGAAGGAGAAGGCGAGGGGGGCTGGGGGTTGGGAGGAAATGATTGGAGACATATGCTACCTCTCAAGCAAGATAGAGTTAGACAGAGAGGAGGGAGGTGTAGGATGAAGAGGGAGGGACAGTGAGATATGAAAACAAAGAGAGAAACGCAGAGAAGGGGATACAGGGAGATGGTGGAGATTGATTGCAGCACTGGGCCACGTCACAGAGACTTTATTTATCGTATCCCAACCTCTCCACCACTCACCTGGTATTTTTAGAATGCTAGATACGGTGGTAACTGAACAAAACGTGTTAGGGCAACATCTCCACTAAATTGTGGAGTGTCTTAACCTTCATCAAAACACAGTGAATGTATGCTCTACTGTGTGCACGCACGGTAAAAGCCAACAGTGCCACATTTGTGGGTGCCGCTGTTTCCCATTTCCCTAATTCACTGCGACAGAATGGGTTTGGCCAAGCCGGCTAAAACAACAGATGTTTTGCTTGAATGTGACACCTGGGTTGCCAAAAATTCCCAGTGGCAGTGCATGTGTTTGGAGCTGACCGAGCACAAGTTTTGGCAAACGGGGAACAGCAGGGGACGGTTTGACACGAAAGACTTGCAGTCAGAAGTGACAGGACATTTAAAATTCAAGTCCTCTAAAATCCAAAAGTATATGTTTAGTATATATATGATATAGATCATTAAATAGTTCATGACTTAACTGTTCAGCTATCTTCATCATTCTGCCTCTTTGTTGCTTAATTGTCTCTTTTTGATTGAAAGTCGGCCATTCTTAGGGAGGCCCTGGTCTGAAAGGAGGGTTTTATAGCTGAGGGACCTATGCATAGGAGGTACACTTAAATCTCTCCACAGGTTGGAAGGAAAAATGTGGTCTCCCTCATGATAAATCGTGGAGGTATTTTCCTCCTCATTCCTTAAAGCTGGAGTAGGTAGTGTCTTTTAGAAGCATTTTTTGTTGTATTTGTTGAAATTTTCTGCACATCTCAACAGCAGTCAATAAATCAAATGCTCTGACACACACAAAAAAGAAAAGAACTCACAGTATCTGTGGCTGTTGCAGGCCTGTAGTAAGCCCATCCAGTCATTCCATTCAGCACAGATGAAATGATTGGATGGCCTACCAACCTACTTTGTTGCCCACCTGTGCTCATTCCACATGACCAGAGATATTGCTGAAGCTTTAGTGAGCTAATCACACCAGAATGGCAACCAAAATTTCGCAATGCTAACATGCTAGCGTAACATCTGTGACTGCTGATGATAGCATGTTGGTTGTTTACATTCATGGTGATGATGTTAGGTGTTTTCTCACATGTGAACGTACCATCTCGATTGGTGCAGGACAAATTAGTTAATGACCATGAAAAATCACAGAACCACATTAAAAGATCTCAGTATTAGGCTTTGAGATAGAAAAAAAAAAGTTAAGATTTCATTGATTGAGGTTTTAAGCCTCGATCAACAGCTCTTTTATCCCTGTGTTAAGAGCAGTGGCTGAGCACGTGCACTGTGATGCCTCCGTCATAAGCGTCTGTGGAAAGAGGTGTGTGTGTTCAGTGAACTGTGAACCCTCCACTGATGTGTTCTCTGTGGAAGGATGGAAAAATACCACCAAACACAGACATGTCTACACACTCCAATAATGACAGTGGAAATAACAGCTTAGATGTAATTTATTAGCAGAGCGAGGCGAGTGTGCTTCTTTATGTACATTTCCTCTGCTTGAATATGTTGGTTCCATACAGGCTTTCAGTGTCTTGTAAAATGTTACAGCTCCTACATGTGCTGCATGCTGTAACCTGTTGGCTCTTTCCTTGTCATGTATTGCATGACAAATACTACGCTCCGTAAAAGACTTGATTACTTGTGTTTGCCAAGTTCCCCTTTTATTTCCAGACTCATCTGGGCAGGTCTCAGTAGTAACCCGTCAGTGTAACAGATTTCCCTGCATGGCACTCTTTGTTCATTTCCAAACAACAAAAACACAGATGGCGCTGATAACTCGCAGAGTTATTATTGATTCTAGAGAAAAACAAACTTTATTAGTCGGAGCAACACTATCACTTTGCTGCAGTGAAAACTTCTGAGAGCCATTAAATCTTGAGTGGGCTGTCTTTGAAGGCGGGGGCAAGCGCTGCCGTGTTGATTGACAGGGTTGGCCTTGCCTTAATAGAACATAATTGGGCAATTTTGAAGGGTCTCTGAAAAATGACCAAATAATAACACGTGACTTTTCTTGAGACTTGTTTTCTCAGATAATTGTGCAAAAAGCATCTGGCACACCATTAGTTCCATTTTCACATTAGAATAATAATCCTTTTGAACTAATAAACTCGCTCAAACGTCTGTGCTTGGGTGGTGGGGACGGTGAAAGGGGGTAAATACTGTATGTTCCACTGAGAAGAGGCAGAGAGAAGGTAATTTGGGGGGTCGGAGGAACAATAACAAGATGTAGACTTTTTCCACCCTTCATATTTCAGATTCATAGCAGCTACTCAAGCTGTAACGTTTTCAGTTATTAAATGCTAGAATTGATTTATTACCATTCACATTTAAATGTTAATGATTTTAAACCAATCAGTGATAGGAACACTTAAATGACCAGTGCGTCATGTATTGAACAATAAAATGTCTTGTCACCATGACTCCTTTTCGTTAGTGTTTCTAAATGTCACAGCATTATGAAAATCAACGCTACAAGATTATACTGAATTAAAATACAATGAGTCCTTCACTGTGATGAGTCAATCCTTTTTTTAATCAATTACTGATGTTAATTGAGCTGTAGACAAATTTTCCTGCAAGTGTGAAAGTATGTTTATAGGAAAAAAAAAAGAACGAGTCTTGTACTTTGCCCTGCCTTCTTACCTTTTGTATGCAAAACAATAACGATCCTCAAGGGGACCGTGATTGTTTGGGTCTTTCTTCCAATGAGAGATTGCACCAATATCACCTCTCAAATTAAAGGATAATTAAAAAATGTTATTTCAAAGTTATTGCCGTCCATAAAACTTTGATTAGGCAAACATTAGCCACATTAGGGCTTAATGGCCATTGCCCCTGTGATTACAACAACAATTTTATGTACTGCACAAAGCATATGAAGAAATGAATAATTAAGAATGCAGAAAAAAGGGTAATAACGTAGTTAATGTTGGGTTGTTTTTTAAGAACCGCTCGTGGTAGGTAAAATGAGTGTGTGATTCAGTGTTCAACACACGCTTTGTTGCAGAATGGCTGCAAAGGAAATGTTTTCCACTGACAGAAAACGAAGCCCTCAACCAGTGAACAGCAAACAACATATATATATACATATATTACAAATGTCAAATCGTAACTATATAAATGAGATATTTCTCTGATTTATAGCCACTGCTTACTTCTTAAAACACTGGGCTGACAAGACAGCAATTCTTCCACCAAAGTTCTGGTAAAAAGTAAACACACACAGCTCGCAAGTGACGACTGCACCTGATTTTGATTTCGTTTTAGCGTTTTGATGAAAATGAGGAAAATGTACATTGGTTAAGTTAAATGTTAGTCACTTGATTTTTGCTTTTTTGAGTCAATACTTCATTGTTACATGCATTTTTACTTTTTCTCTTGTCTAAGCATTTCGAAGCTGCTGCTGTCTTTGTAGCGCACAGTTAGCCTGAATACAGGTGTTGTTCTTGTCTTATCGTAAGGTGAGTGGAAAAGACTCCACTGCACAGCTGATCATTCAGAAGATGGATTCACCCACTAAAACACTATTCACTGTCTGGGTTGAACGTGGTGGAGAGGCTAAAACATCAGAGAATATTGATATTTCTTTGGCAAACCTCTAGAGGAAGATTTAAATGGTTGACTGCCAACATTACATTAATCCTGGAATTTATGCTTTCCTTCCAATAGCAAAATAAATTGCAGAAAATAGTGGAAGGATAGCTGAGTGAAAGTGATGTTGATGCTACATCCACAGCACTTGATAATGTCACATTAACTTCATGCCTTTTTATGTCAGCGTGGATGCCTGCATGTTTTTGTGATGTGTCATAGCTGTTTTGTTGCCACCTTCTGTCTCATTCTCAGTGGATTGTAGAAGAATTAAGTCCTTTGCTCTGTTTTTCTCATCAGCTGGTAACATCAAACAGCATAGATGTAAGCTAAGCTAAAAGCATTAAGCTAAAGTGTCGCCAGACAATAGCCGATGGGTTTGTTTTCTCTACACTGTTTACCTGCATGCAACCAAACGCCGCTCAGACGTAACTTTATTTATCTTTTTTGTTTGACCAATATTGCAAAACCCAAAGATATTTATAGAATTTGCAGTAATATAAAACAGAGGCACATGTATGTCAGTGCTGCTGAAAATATATTTCATGTCACAAAACAGAAAGGTTTAAGCTTTAGCAACTTAAGCACAACTTCTGTTCCTGGGAGCAGTGATAATCAAGCTGCGTTTGTCATTTTGCTCAGAGAGATTTACAAGGAAGCTTTGGTAAAATGAGATGAGTCATTAGCACCTACGGTACTGCTAAATTCAATAAACATTCCAGCAATTTTCATAAAACCAGTTTATGGCAGTCTTGCACCATATGCTTCCTTCCCCTCCCTCTGTCTCTGCCAAAGGTTCAGCATGCAAAAGAGGCTGAGGCTTCAGTCGTCTTGTGTACCACTGTTTATGTTTCTGATAGTATTTATGAGCTGTGTCAGAGCAACGTAAAGTTGTGGATTAACATTTATTACTGTGACGATATTGCCAATCCATCTCTGGGCATGTCTCAGAACAGGACTGGATGTTTTTTATTAGATAAGCAAGGATGAGCTTTTTAACAGGGAGGGGAAATCATTGCTAGTTGGAGTTAGTGTGTATGGTTTAGCCAAGTCTTTCATTTGGAAATAGAATTGGATTTGATTTGACTGACTCATTTTGGATTCATTAAATATTATATATTATTTTACATAGACATTTGATCCAACTCCATTCACAGAAGAAGACCATGAGATCATCAGTCGAAAGCTCTGAAAACTAGCATATAGAACCTTATTATGTTAATTTATTAGCTTACATGCTCAAATATTTTATTATGGTGATTTTAAAATGAATACACTGAGCCCTGTCCTTGCCAATATTTCTGAAATATACATGTGTATTTTATACTGTATTTTAAAATGTTGCATTAAAATATATATATGTGTGTCAGTTTTGGTTAGTTCATTTCGAGATGTAACATGATGCTAACAGTTTGTGATTCTAGTGCCCCAAAATATAAAAACTATTGCCCACCACAGGACACAAAACATTTATTCAGTATTTGCCGTTTTGACAACATGTTAAAAGTTCAGTATGTTGGCAGTATATTAGCAACAGTCCAGAGCTTATCACAGAGACTGCTTTTGTATTCTCCAGATGTGTTTAACTGAAAAATGAACAGACTTTCTTTCTTTAAATAGATGAATTTGAGGGATTTGCAGAATGGGCTGTATGGAGGGCAAAACCTGTCAAAAACATCTCGTGAAAAACAGTTTGTCAGGTGGCTTTTGTCGCAGTAAAGCTTGGCTACAATTCTCAGTTCTCCACGCTGTGATCTGCAATGGAGGGAAATAAACATTTTCTTTGTGCCCGTCTTGCAATGCATTATTAATTGTGCTTTCATGTTTCTTCATGATGCTAATAAAGCAACAATGCTCTTCCAAATCACCTGAAAAATGAGTCCAAGGACAACGGGCATTGCACAGGAAAGGCGTGGCTGTCCACTTTGAGAAACGATGGGACTCAACAACCAAGATTAATGGAACTCAGATGGCTTTTAATTAGTGCAGCTGTGCTCATTAATTATCTGCCCGCAACACAAATGTTTTTATATTTGGGGAAAGTGTTGATTTATTTGATTTTGTTTGCCAGTGGATCTAGATGAATGGCTCTTCATTTTAAATTTTGCCAGCGCTAAAAGGAAAGGAGAGCAGAGGAAGTCTCCCCCAGTTAGCCAGTCTGTTCCTGACATAATGTAATGGATGATGGTGTGGGATCTGACAGCAGTCATGAACGTAGACAGCAGGTGTCTAAATGTTCATACAGTTTACATGTTGTCCCCTGAAAGCACTGCGTGCTCATTGGAGCAAACTTGCTCTTTCTTGTGGAAAGCACAGGTTTTGTGTAAGTGCTGGTTTGCCTGTTGTCTTATCTCTGGCCTTTTATAAAGAAGTGATATCGAACCTGTTTTAGTCTTTTTACAGTAGAATCTCAAGTCAAGGAAAGTACACACTAAACACCTTCAAATGAGCTTGATGATACCTTCCATTCTCACAGTCGCTTTTTATTGAAGTGGAGACAAACTGGCTTCATTGGTTCATGTCAAGAAATTGTGGTGTCAGTGATAAAATAAAAGTTAGAAAATAAAGAAAACAAGTAGGTTTTTTACAATCAAGATGAACCACAGGCGAGCTTCTTTGATGAATAGGTCCTGTAAACCAGCAGTTTGACAGACCTGATACTTCCAACATGTGAGTACGGTCAGTGATACATGTTCGCCAAGTCATGCAGAAATAACAGATTCAGGCTGTTTTCAGCAGGCCACAGTGCAGGTATCCAGCATGGATATAGAGTATGTAGTTTGCACATTTGATCTGGCTTAGACTGTTCTACGCTTACTGATGCACTGGCCTGTGCATCCTCAGTGGCTGGTTGGCTGGAGGTTCAGTGTCTTGTCCAAGGACACTTCGACGTGTATGGAGAAGGAGGTGGGGATTGAACTGCCATCCAAATCTGATTCAAATGAGTGAAGTTGCTCTACTGCATATGACAAAATCACTTCAAGAACACAATCAAGCAAGAAAACAATCTGTGATATCTGAAGCCGAACAGATTTGATTTTAATTAAATAATATATGTTTAATTAATAGCCCTGAAAGACATGAATGAGAGCGTGGTCACATGTTCAGATCACTTTTAAACAAGTCAGGAGATTTTTGTAGATATAGCTGATTTTGGTTTCCCTTTTTAAATAAATCAAAAGCTTTCAGCTCATTAGTTGCCATGATGAACAAATATTCCATCGTCTGTCTGTTTTCTGTCCTTTCTCTCTCTCTGTCTGTCTCTCTCTCTCTCTCTCTCTCTCTCCCCCCACTCACTGCACTCCCCTCCCCTCACCCTCCAGTTTCATTTTTCTCCTCATGGCAGCAGTAAATTTCTTTGAAACATTCATCTGAACATGAATGAGGAAAACGCAGTGGCAAGAGCAGAAATTAAAATTTCATTATTTACTGCGCTCGAGTTTGGGAACGCAATTAGTATCTGCACTGTGTGGCCCAGGGATATTTACTGCTTTGGCCTCTCCTTCCTTTATTGTGGTGTTTCTTTCATCCCGTCTAGCAGACTGTGATGCTATCACTTGCTCATTACCTCTAGCAGTCTGAGACACAGCGGACAATTACACCATTTCCGAGAGTCCAACGTGTGAACTTGAGGATGGACAGAGATGATACATCATGCAATGATTGCATTTCAAGACACTGGTGGGAGAAATGCAATCATTTTCACCCCATAGAAGGTAATTTACAAAATAACTAAACAAAGATTTTTTTTTAGAAGAAGAAAGCATGATTTTCTTGTAAGTTTGAAATGTTTAATGATCCAAAGATGAAGTTTAAAGGCAAAATATGTTAAACGTTGGGCCACAATGCAACCACACGCAACCTACGTGTGTGGTGGCGGAAATGAAGGCACCAAATACGAGAATATTTTTAGAAATTATCAATTCACACTTCCATTCTACGAGAGAGAGAGTGAACACATATAAATAAAAGAGCAACAGATGAAGAGATGAAAAACTTCCTGCAGTTTTTTAGTGGGATCACAGACACTTAACAGCTGCAGGGCTCTGTTGACTGTAATCTCCATCTTCCTAAAAAGCTGGACCCAAATAAGCATCAGTATGTTCAGCCTCTGCTCTGAGTAAGTTTAGAAGAACTTTCTGGTTTCCTGCACTCATGATCCATACAAAAAATAAACACTGCTGTTTGTCAGATCAGTGCAAGTGATTCGTTTGCTCTCAGTCATTGATCTTTGGTTTATGAATGTTACATTTTTATATGCAAGTATGGGCTCTGGTAAGGTTTTAATGTGAAATGTGTACACCCAATATTGTTTAGTAAGGGGAAGTAACTGTTTTTTTCTAATAAAGCACCAGCAGCGAACAAAACAAAATGAAACCTTATTTACATACAACATTCCCTAAGCCGCCGCTTTTCTCATATGTGCAATTAAGGACAAAGCTGCAAGTGTTAATTTGCTTGATGTGCACTTCTCACAAGCCGCCGTGCCAGCTAAAACAAAACACCAGCACCACCAACAACAAAAAGAACTCCAGGTTTTTCTATTAATTTCTGGTGAACAAACACTTCCTTGAACAGGGACAGTGTTGTTTTTCCTCTCACACATTTTTCCTCCATTCCTGCTGTTCCTAGACATAATATGCATACGAACACTGGAGGCTGTCGGATATAGGAGATCAGACGCGTCGCAGCGGGGGATCAAAGGGAGCTATCTGATCTCGTAAAATAACATTAAAACCCGTTGCCTCATTCCAAGACGCCACGTATTGATCACAGAGGAGACAAGTAGGAGTGTTTGGTACTAAATAAAACCTGGTGGCTGACGAGAAGTGAATCAGGAAATCTGCGCTTGCTGGGGGTCATTAAAATTGCATGGCACTCTATGTATTCCACAAACAATTGGATGGTTAACTTGAGGGCAGAGTGGGGGAAAAACAAGAGGAGCCTATGTTCATAACAGCTTCTCGCATCACTCCCACCGCTCCCCAATCCCCCGTCCTGCCCACCCCATTCACCCATCATTGTATTTATTTCCATTTGTTGATGGCGCCATTTTCAAGAAGTACTGAAGACAATAGGCAGGCAAAGTATCTGTAAAAATAACCCTCCTGTCAAGGTTGCAGGGTTGGTTGCTTCTCAGATGCTGTATTGCAACTAGGTATATGGAGTGATTTGATTATACCGTGCGGGTGGCGCCGTTGTTACCCAGTTTGACTAATAAGTACTTTTCAAACCTGCCCCTCTCCTTCCCATTCAGCAGGAGTGCTTCGGTTTCTCTAGGAGTTAACCTTCACACACTATCATTACTGTCACTCTCCGCTGAAACTTCACAGAGCAGCTCACTTTCCGCAGTGTGTGTGTGCGCGCCTGCACGGGAATCGAAACTCCCTGTTTGTCTTTAATTCCTCCCAATTACAGGTTTCCACTGATGTTGAAGCAGGCTGTTTCTGCAAACTGTTTCCAACAGTTTATCTTATAAAAGTGAAAGCAGCCTTTTCGATTTAAAATGTGAGCATTGTGTTTTTAATTTTAGCTCTGAAGCTACACCGGTGGCTCTGTGTAGAGAGACTCACAGTGTGCAGTCAAGGCTTTGATCAAACCCTCAGAACTTTATTTAAATTTGAGTGAAGATCCAAAAGTTACCACAGATACTTCGGATGCAAGTTTCAGGAAAGGTGTCTAACATGATGCATCAGACATCTTAAATATTTCCTGTTAATATTTCCAGTCGTCTTGATTTTGTGTTGTGGGTTCAGTTATATTTGGGACAAAGATATGTTAAATATCATTGCTGTAACTTGGGATGCAGCAGAATACAAAATTCATGGTTTTGAGTCGCTGATCGGATCGTTTTCCATTGCAAAAAAAAATGTTGGACTTAAAATAATATGCTACTTTGGTAGCATTATGTAGCCGCCTCTCTTTCTCTGTAGTAACCACTCTTTAGTTACACGTCACGGTTAATAGCCTATCAGCACCGGAGGCTGCTGTGCCACAGGCAGGCAATGACTGAAGCTGCTCCGGTGAGTGAGTGGAGCTGTAGGTCGAAGGGAGGGCGGCAGATATCGGCAAAGTTGCAGTAAATAGCACAATCTTATGATGAGAAACTTGCCCATTTTCTCAGTTACACCACTGAAAATGCCAAGTGTCACAGCCCACTCAGTGGAGGTGAACGTGACGCCTTTTTAATCATCTCTTCCCTAACGCAGTCACTGCACTTCAGAGTAAAACACAGTATACATTTGTCTTGACTAACCACAGCTCAACTATCTGTGTTCCGATACACCCTTAGTTGTTATAGTATGGGAGAAACTTTTTCAAAACTTGAAGTTATTCAAAGGGAAATTACAAGAGCAATCTGGAGTTTAAGAGGTTTATTTTTTGCATTGCAATGTAGTCCAAACTTTCTTTTTCTTTACTGAGATAACTCAAATGACGCTGACGCAGCATTTGAGAGCCGACAGCACTGTACACAGTACTGCCCGACATCAATCAGACGATGCCGAAAGGAGAGGGGCAGAACAAAGTCCGCTCACACTTGTCAGTAACACCTCAGCAAGCTTAAATCCTAAATGAAAATATACAACCTGCAAATACGAGTCAAAAGCCAAGAGTGTCAGCTCAAGATATGACAGATGCTCCCTCCAACAAAATGTGCAGTCTAGTCCTGAACTGGAGGAAAACCAGAAACAAAGAACTCAGTACATGCACACCCTCAGAACAGCTTGGTATTCACCACCAGTATGCAATTTACTACACTTTTTTCAACGATTTATAATCCGTATGACTTAAAGATACCTGTTCAGTCATTTTTTGATGAGCACACACTGTAGGAAATGTAAATGGGTTGACTGATACAAATAGTATATCTGTATTTATTCTTGGGTTCACTTCCACGATTACAAAAATGACTGAGTTGCCTTCCACCAGCATTAGGTTGCAAGATGCTTTCTTGACCTCTCCCATACTGCCAGGTGTAGACGAGTGCTCTGTATTTCTCTCATGTGGGTCTCTTAGGGCTCTGCACTACCTGAAAAATTCATACCATAATTCCCCAATGCACTGTATGTTACCAAAAGCAGAACACATACAGTAAATGTAGGTGTCCCAGTTGTTAGAAGCTGGAAGAAGATGTTCATGTGCAAACTGAAATATCTCGGTCCAACATGTTTTTTTGTGAATTTAGCTATACTTTTTTATGTCAGTTTCTGTAGTACGCCGTCTGTGGATGAAAAGGCTGTGCCTATGTAGGAATTTATGATGAATCTGATTGGGCAGCATCAAAGTCAACTGTACAATCTCTGCAGTTCTCTGAAGTACATTACAGCATAAAAAAACACGAAAACAACACTTAAGATGATGTTCAAATGCATGAATCCATCTCAAATCCTGTGGTCTTCTTTTATGGGTTTTCTTCACAGTGCTTGAATTTCATGAGATAAACTGTTAAGAATTCAGCACCCACATGATCATTGTTTTCTGAGGATAAGCAGAGTCAGGCAGGTGCTCCTCGCATTTCATGCAATTCATGTTTTCCCGTTTCGTTTTTTCCAAAAAGGTTAAGCTGTTTTGATTTTTGTGGCTCAAGATGTGGAGTTGCAACACCCATCAATGGCTCTTTCTTTTTTCCTCGGATGCATCTGTAGTGGCTTGTCTTTGTCTGATGCCCTCTGAACACATTGCATGACACAGTTGCCTCCGTGACTGCATGGCACGCCGTGGTGTTCATGTTCGTCACATGTTGTCAGCATGAGCTTTTATCATCTGTGCTTCTAAGAGTAATGCAGAAGGAGCTATTAAAAGAAAACACCACTGATTTTACTCATCAGAGTCTTTTTACAGGTCTTTTGTCGTCTGTCCTTGAGACTAGCAGCTCGAGGCTATATTAGCCTCTGGTGGCGTAACACACTCGAATTTCTGACGGAACTCCTGGTGATTGAGTTGCATTGTGGGTAATGTAGGCTCGTGGAAAGCATGAAATAAAAAAGGCAATATCTCTTGTTGTGCTGTGTCGAGTTTAGTCTTCTTTTCGTCTTCAGCTGTCCCTGAGTCTGATGAGTGCTATGCTAAAGAGGCAGATAAGAGTTCCAGGTTTGTGGTTGTGTTTTCATACTTCAGGCAAGTGTCTCCTTGTTCATGGCCCATTTCTTCCAACAGTGAAAGGGTAAAACTACATTTTACGTCTATGTTTGAGTGGCCTTGTGACGTCTGAAGTTAACTCAAAGTTCTTTTCTTTGGTAAATGACGTTCAGGGCAAGGCTGATCTCACACCAGTCCACCTTCTTCATGCACTCCGTGAGCTGCAGACTGTAAAAATCTTACGGATATAGGAATATGTCATGCTGGATATTTTCTCACTCAAGCTTTGTCAAGAAGGTGACAGTGGTTTTGTGTAGTCTGGTGACATTGTGATAAAAGTGTAAGCTGATAGCTCATAAATGGATTTTTTTCTCCTATGTTTTCTTTGTTTCCTTCTGTCTTTCTTCTCGTTTTACCAAATGCTTTCAAAACCTCCTTTCCCTCTCTCTCCTTCTTCCACGGTATCAATCATTTCTCCCTTTCCTCTTATTCCTTCTCTCTGCGTCTCTTATTCTCCCTCTCTTTCCACAGTATGTGTCATTATCCATCCAGTGTGACTTCACCCATCCTGCCCTCTGGTGACACAGCCTGCCCTTGTTAAGTGGCTCCAGTCCCTCTCCTCGTTTACAGGTGAAATCTATTCTCACACACAGGCCTCAAGGGCCTAACTGGACTGTAACAGAATTTCTGCAGCCCCGCTGGGCCCCAACCACAAAGCTGAGAATAAATGGCTGAGGTGCCAGGGCTGGACAGAAAAATCAATGCCTGTTTATACAGACATGACAGTCCCGGCGCCCAAGCAATTCTCCTGCTTGCTTCTCTAGACGCTGTGTTATACAGTTTTTTTTTTTTTCCTCCTCCTCTCTCTCCCGTGTCGTGCTCTCTCCTCTGCTGAGGATAAAATGCGTGCCCTCTTGAGAGGATGAAACAGTAGGTGATGCGCTGTGGCCATTTTGTCCTCAATTTGTTCTCACCACATGTTGAAGCATTGCGTGGGGGGTCAACTGAATGCTTTTGATAGACCGACTGTCACGCAAACTGTTTGGTCCATGCTGAGCAGATGCAATGCAGACAGCCAGGGTCATGTGTTAGGGTAGGATACTGTTTCTCAGCTGCTGGGTCACAACTGTTCAGCAGGCGTGTTCTGACAGGGTCACACGGTAGACGTGTTCCTATTAAAATTATTCGTCTAGCTTTTCATTTTCTGTAGAAGACACAATAAACTAAACTGGATCAACTGCTGCTCTTAGGAGCGTAATGACCCTCAGGTTTTATGACCTTCAGTCGCCTCACCTGAACGAGTTCAGCTGACGTTCACAAATTTCCTTTCTTGTCTTCTGTAGCGATGAGGGAATTGTTTCTTTCAGACTGATAAGTCTTTATGCTCTTATTTGGCAGTATGACATGCAGCGAAGGTCTCGGACTGTAATCAAAGCTTGGATGATGTCGACACATGGTATGCATTGCAACCAAGCAGGTCACTGGGACCTTTTTGTGTTTTTTTTCTGATGCAGCATTGAGCACAGAACTATAGCATTAAGGTTTGTTGGATCCCTGTTTAGACCTGGAATTGTTTTTTATTCAGAAAAAGCAAAGATTTGTCGTAACTACTGATTGACACATCTAAGTACAAATCTGTTTTTAGCAGCACATACAAAAAAAAAAAAAAAAAAGCCAAACATTGCTTGTTTCCAGCTTCTCAAATGTGAGCATTTTCTGTTCTCTTTTGTGTCTTTTGTTGTAGAAAACTAAGTAATAATCATTTTTTCTCTTACACAGTACTTAGTACATGTCTTTCATTCCTCTGTAATACTTGTTTTTGCTCCGGTGGATCTCGTCTGTATCCTTCCCCTTATTCTTTTCTGATTTTTTTTCCCTCTTTGATTATATCTGTGTTGGTGTGCACGTACACGTGTGCGTGTGTGTTGCATGTGCTTTGTGCAGGCAACTGTGTGACTCTCAAGGGGAGGTAGCAGCACTCTTGTAACTCATTCTGATTTATGCCCCCTGTCTAAATAAAAACATAAATCACAGCACCTGCCACAGAAGTCACTCTCACAGTGGTCTAGCTCGTCCGGCTCTGTTCTGGGTTGCGCCGTTGCACCCCAATGACAGAAACACAATTGATTCCCTCATTGCATCAATTTGTCGCCTAATCTGGTGATATGTTGATAAATTTTACTGCTTTGTCAATTAATTTTCCTGAAAAATGGGCCTGGCCATGGTGGACACATCAATACTAAGGCCGTGGATATATCGGTGACAAAATTAAGTGATAAAATTAATTGCCCCCTATCCCGTCTTGTGAAAACATAACTAATGAGGGAGGCAATTATAGTTGCATGTGGTCTCCTTCGGGAAAGATGGAGAGGGTGTTTGAAAAAAGACTTCTATGGTAATTAGACAAGTGGGAGAAGAAGGATCTTGGGAAAATGGTCATCTGAAATAGAGGGTGACTTGAGAAATATAGCGCAGTGGATGGATGTTTGCTTCACCTCACAGTCAGCGATGTAAAGGACAAACAAATGGAGGAAGCCTTTCAGACGAGAACATGAGTCAAATCAAATGATGGTTAATTCCTCCTGCGCTGTGACAAATGTCTGAGAGACATGTTAGCTTCTCCCGGCTTACTGCTCGCGCACATCCAAGTACAGACAAATATCATTGTCAGCGTTTCGTCGGCTAACAGTTTCTGTGTTGACTTTGATGCGTGTGTTTTTTTTTTTATCATTTGAATCTTGTAGAGTTGTGGCATAAATTAGGGAAAGACACTGGTGTCATTGTTTTCTAGATGGCAGAGGAAGGGTTTGTTAGCAGGTTAGTTAGGCACTGTTATTCCCAGAAGAATTGCATGAATATTGTGCTTCATTTTAGCATGGCAGTGTGCCTGTTATCAGCAACAGAAGCTGCATATCACCGAGCCAGTCATTTGTTTGACATATAGTATGGGATGTCATGCATTTCTTGAATCAGGAGAGAGACAAGTTCTTTGGTTCAAGTTTAAAGAGTTTGTTTTGGATTTAATATAGTCCATTGTCCCAATGGGAATGCAAATCACAGTCTCACAGGCTCCTTGGTCAGTCGTCACGGTGGCTAAATCATGCAGAGGATAAATAATGATGTCACTGCAAACATCATAAGACAAAGAATGTTGCGTCCTGATAATAACTGTGTCCACATATGACAGCCTTCCCATAGACTTTGTATTAAGCAAGCAGGATGAACGTCATATTTTTACATTTTTAGACATTTTACAGAAAATGCTCCTCCCCAGAATGTGTATTTTAGATATTTGATAAGTGTGAATATTTTAAGCAGGTGTATCCTAAAACTCTTGACGGCCTTTATTAAGAATTGATCCTATAACTTGAAACGTGACCCTAAAATATCACAGTTTATTTGGAATTTCGGGGACTTTACCTGTAGCCGTTTAAGAGATTTTAAAGACGGTATCACAGCACACAGGGGCAGCATTTAGAGAAAGTATGTTAGAAAGGAGAGTTCATGTTAAAAGACTCTAGTGCCCACAAACAACCTGGAAAGTGACTCTCGAGAGCAGAAACATCATTAATACATTCATTAAGAATAGGTTAAGCTATTAGAGAGTGTTTTGAATGCTCAGGATAGGCAACATGGGAGGCGCGTTAATGGTCTATAATCACAAATTGTGTACTGCTGCTGTTTGCATCCTTTGTCGTGGATAATGAGATCCCTCCATCAAACAAATTCTCTATGCAAAGGCGCCATTTCTCAAAGGGACTCTCCCGAAGGTTGAAAGGCGGTGATCTCTTAAACATTTGCACCAGCACTACCAACCTCTCGTGTCTAAATATTACCCGAAGATCCAGCAGTTTTTATCTGTAAAACATACATATATCAGTGTGGTTCTGTTTTTAGATATATTAGTATGCAATTTGAGGTGTGTTCATGCTCCAGAGGAGGAGAAGCAAATTACTCTTATGATTGATTAACAAAAGCAGGAAGCTCTAATTCCACCATTTTTTAAATGTGCCTGTAGGACGTGTGTGGTGGCTTCTCATGCCTGCTTTTGGGCTGTAGATTGTCTAAATTGTCTGAATGGTAAGAAAAGGTCAACTGTATTCATCTTATGGACCGAAATTAAAGAAAAATACAGTGTTCTTGCAAAGCCAGACTTCGTCTTGTGAGCTCAGTTTTTTGCTTGAGATTCAAATTTGTGAAAATGTCCACTGATAATGAATTGTCAGACCAAAGAGCTAATGGGCAGTGTGTGGATGATGATGCGACTTGCTGCTCTCAAAGCTCATGAACATGTGAGCAACGAGTGACATACAATGAAGCATGACCAAAGCATGATGGAAGACATCCATCTGTATGGCTCATGGTCTCAAATATATTCAAAAAGTGATTGTAGTGGTTTTGTAGTTATCTGACAGAATCTCCTCTATAGTCACAAGTTTTTGCCCATTGACAACACAGTGAGTGGTACTGGAAGAGTGCATATTGTCCTCTGAGTGGAGGAAAGAGCTGTCAGTCATCTTTGTGAGATCTACTCATTGTCAGTCCGACGCCTTTTGAATTGACCACTGTGTGGTTTTGAAGCATTTTTGAAAAACTGGTATGAATTTAAGGGAATTTTCTCTAAGGAGCGTGTAATTAAGTTAAAACATTAAACCTAATTAGACTTATGAGGGGTTTACTCCACAGTGCTCACATGTACATTAGTCTCTCTAGATTTTGGTTGAATTACTGCTTTCTTTTAATAAGGCCAAACACACATCATGCGAAATGTAATGGATTAGTAAGCTTTATTTTATTTCTAAGGGTCACATTACAGAGATGATATCTCACTTAAGGAAAGCTTGGGGAGGCTGCTTTTCATTTTCCTATTTTCTTTCCATTGTTCCTAAACATTGTGGAAAAACAGAGAAATCTTACCTGCTCTATATATGGTTGAGCTTGACAGGAAGCCATGTATGCCGCTGACTATATTAGCAGGTTTTTGGCTGTGGTTTGATGCGCTGTTTGGGTAGAGGGTTTTGTTGAAAAGGAGAGAGAGAAATGTGCATTTCAAGTGAGAGACAGAAGCCCGGCAAGTCGACTCTCCAAAAGGATTAAGCGGAAGCTGCCATTAAGAATAGGTATCTGTTTTAAATATGAATCAACCCCTTCTAGTTCAAGTTGTTAACTAAATAATTCAGTATCAGGGATGCATTATCGACTTGATGTAAATGTGATATGAGTGGAAATCAGGATGTGTGACTGAGATGATAATTGATATGATAATGGAGTGAGGAAAAGATGGAACAATAGCAACAAATAATAATGAAAATCTAAATAAAAGATGGGGGTAAAACTGTTAGTGCAGCCAGCTGACACGCCAGAGCGGCTTCACTGAGGCGGCGCTGGGGGAAGAGGGCGGACAAGAACTAGTGCAGCTACTCACAAGTCGTGCAATGGTGAGCAAATGAGAGAATGTGTTGAAATATCAACTCTAAAAGGAAATGAAGCAGCTGCCCTCTTACCCTCTGCATCTCTAACATCACCAACTTTTTGATTTGCGTGCGATTAGGTTCACAATGGAGGCCAGTATCATTAATGAGATCAAAAACTTCTGCGATCAGACACAGCTGATGTGGCCCTCAACTCTGCCAGAGATATCAGCTCCTCTTTCACTCCTTTTTTTCTTCTCCTCAGCATGGGAATAAAAGAATGAAAAAGACGATGGTGTGTGTGTGTGTGTGTGTGTGTGTGGAGGGTGGGGAGGGGGGTGCTGCATAAAAACTGCTCAAGTGCAGAGAGCAGCCCCATCTGGAAGACATCGGACCTAAATGAAGTTGTACAAAACCATTCCATTGATAATAAAGCTAATTTTTATGGCTCTGACAAGTATGTAATTATGTGCAGTGGTGCTTTTCAGATTTTATCACAGTCAATAAACTACCACGCTAATTTCATTCCTGTTTTGACATATTTACATGGAAATATTCGATTTGGGGGGAATTAGAGGCCTTGAAAGCCGCTGATAGATGGCTTTTAATGATCTGTGACCCCCGGCCTGTGGGCTCATCTGTTTGTCGGCCCATCGATCTCGCAGGAGATGTGCTTGGTGTTCTGATCTCTTTAGACAGAGTGCCATCCAGACAGTGCCGGCCAGTAAGCCCTGAACGCTAGCCCCTTTTTTCTTGTTGGTTGATTTGTCAAGCCTGCTGATCTGGAAAGATTAAGAGGAAATGGATGTTTAAGTGCTCCTTTTTATCTGTTATTTATACATCATAGATATCATCAATGCACTTTTTTACTGACCAGCCTGACAGTTTAGGACGCGTTAAGAGTCAGCGCACGTAAAACTCTGCTGCTGTGAATTTTCCCAAACTTTGCCCTCACACCCAAACACACATACACACAAAGAGGTCATGGTCCAGTCGACCCATCTTCAGCCTAGCGGTGCAGATAAAGTACAGCTGGCCTCACTGGCCAGACTCATCCTGTTGAGCGAACACCACAGGGGTCACCAGCGATGACAAGGTCCACTTATGGGAGGTGGGAATTGGTGTCAAAAGTGGGAACTGCTTGCCCCGTCCTCTTGCAGCTAAGCACGTACAGCGTCTCACAGGAGGGGAGCTTGTGTCATAAAAAGTCCATCAAAAGCACCAGTAATTACCCAGGAAATTGACAGTGAAATTGAAAAAGTTTGTGGCCGCCAAGACAGCCCATCCCCCACATCCCCCACATCCCCCATCCCAAGATTCTTGCCTGGTATCAGACAGAATTGTCAACTCGTTACACTCCGTTTCCATCTTCAGTCTGACATTGTCTCCCCACTAACCGACTCTAACCGGGGAGGGGGATTCCATTTTCACTAACCAATCACTGGAGACCAATGCATCCACCTGACTCTAATGTCAGTTTAAGTCGACGCTGATGCAAAGCCATGCGAACACGCTAGTTTTGGCGGGGTTTTAAGAGTGCAGCGGAGTGAAATAAAACCAACCTCGACAGGAGGGGTGTAAATCAAATGTTTCACCATGAAATGATACATATCATTTCTTTGGATAACGATTGCAATGATATGATTTCAGTTCAATTCAGGGGCCTGCGATCGATATGAGACGATATCATATGTTTAACACAACCGTCAAATCTACTCTGCACTATACAAACAACACAAATCATACACAGTAGTTGACTAGACCAAATGCCAGATTGGGGAAATTTCACATATTTTCAAAAAACTCTAACGCAACAACTTCAGTGTCCAAGCAAATGAGGCACAATAGCACACCACATTAAACATGACCTTCATATCAACAGCTACACAGGAAGTAAAACGCAGAGCCAGACAGACCAAAGAGAGACAGACACAGAGGTAGAAAGACAGAAAAAAAAATACCTGATTTGCGCTATTTAAAGATCGTACAGACTCGGCCTGACTCGGTTTGACTTAAGTGCTGTCTCCATGGGATTGTGTATTTCTTATGCAGCAGCTCACAACAACCATCTTTCTTGACAGCTCTGTCAGGCCTCATGTCTTTGCATATGAAATGTGAAATGGCAGCTGTGATGCTCATTGCTCTTTTAGAGTTGTGCTTCAGTCTTTAGGTCAAAAAAAGCTGGTCACTGCTAGCGAGGTGGCATCGAGCACACGATCCGGAGGGTCAATGCTGTATTTCTTTTTTTAGGTTTCTGCCCAGGTTCATCGCGTTTCCTGAGTATTTTATGTTGTATTTCAACGGCATTGGTTCAGTAGTTGCTTACTGTTATCAGCCTGGCGTGAGCACTGTTTGAATGCTTAGGAAACGTGCGCTTGGATGAAAACAGTCCTACAGATGTGTCATGGGAAGTCCGGAATAGCCGTAGATTTGTGAAGTGAGTGGATCTGCTGGGAAACAAACCGGTTCTGAAAACCGTTTCTCCCACTCTGAGTTTTTTAAAGACATTCTCCGTGTCACTCAACACCAGGCGCTTGCAAATAATGTAACAATCCCATAGTTTTTATATTCTGACTGGTTGTTTCTGAGAAATCATGTTTTTCCATCAGTTTGTTATGACAGATGGCTCTAAATACTACATTACCCATGAGCCTCAGCAGCTGTTGCTATAGAGAAAACAGACTGTCCTCTGAAGAACATGGGATTTGAAACCACTGTTCATTTCCTATTTCCAACCAAACATTGCTTCTTCAAAGTATGATCACATCTTCCCCGTACCTTAGCCATGTGTTTGTTATTGTCACCATGACAAGGAAGGTGAATGACACATGTTCTTCTCACCATATGTTTTTATGCACGCAGGCAGAGGAAGATTTTCTTTCCTATCCAAGCCAAGGAAGGTGCTCCAGCAGTCAAATAATATTGTGCATGGAAAATGAATGGGCCTTTTGAAACCATGGGAAATATCTCTTCCTGCTTCCCAACTTAAAGCCTTTGTCGTGACTAACACCTTTGGCCTGTGGTGGGTGTGGAGTGCTGTATAGCTTATAGCTCATTTGCTTGCATTATTCAGCGAACCAGGCCAAAGAATATTAGTATTCTTCATAAAAGACATGAAAGTAGCTGAGCGACCAGCGCCCAGAGAGCATTCATTCATATAAATTCTGTAGATGTGCTGGGAAAGTCTGCAGTAGTGCTACTTCTGTCTGATCGTTTGATACAAGGACTATATTTTTTACATGTAGATTCTAAATCTGAATTTAAATTATTTGGTTATGAATCATTTTCCTCATAAAACCTAAAGTGTTCAAGGATATAAATGAATATAGGCTTAAAAACTGCGCATTGCATTCATTATTTTTTAGATTTGCAAGTAAACAGCAAAATTGTGGTTAAGACACTGAAGATTTCATGGCATTCAAAATAAGGTGAATTTTCTGGAGGGCTCGCAGTGCTTCAAGCATTTGACTCCAACCCCATAAAGACAAGGAGGACACATAAGTACATTATAATGCAGCTTGTCAATAGTAATGAAATTGTGACATGTTCAAGAACGGCCATGCGCGAGGAGGCTGTATTGTTCTTCTGATTTTAATGCCAATCTCCATAATCAAGATGAAACCACACACTGCCAAAACTGGCATAATACAGGCGCTCGCCGATGAGTGATTGATTGAATATGAAATAATGAGGGTTTTCTGGTGCTCTGCTGGTCATCTAAAATTCTGAATACAAATCAAATGGAAATTTTATGCAATGAGATGTATTAATGGGATTCTGGCAGCGTTTTAAGGTCTTAATGTACAGCAATAAGCAGCATAGGTTGTCTCAGGGAGATGAACAGTTGTTGCTGTTGATAGGCCATTTTAGTGCATTACTGTCAAAATAATGCATGTCTGCATATATTCCAAGGCTCCAGTGAGCTTAACTTTGGACAATTACAAGACGACCAGTTTTTACGTGCGTGGATTTCCCTTTTAAACAAATAAATAATGGTTATTGACCGTGTCATTAATGCCACTAAAGTAATTGTAAAAAGTTGTACCCTTTTCCAACAATGACTTGATGTAGGATTCAGTCAACCCTCCGCAATTAAGCATAAAAGATTTGTACGCACAGCACATCTGAATTATTTTCCCTCATTAGGTTTTCTTTAATCTCTCTTATAATATGTGCAGAACAGTGCATCTATGCTTTTAATGCAGTTTTTTTTTTTTTTCTTATTAGTAATTTTGATTTATAACTAGAATGCTGCAGTAAAGCAATAAATGACTGCATGGACATTATTTAAACCTGACAGGGAAAACAGTATTGTTGTTTTTTTAAGCGTTTATTTTATACAGACAATGACCACAAGGAGCAGCCACTATTATCAGCATAAGGCAAACAGAGGCAGAGAGGTTTGGACGTCACTCTGCTTGGTTTGTTCCATTGATGTTAAGTGATATTTACAGACTGCGGCCAGCAAAAGTGCATATTAGATGCCCAATTAACATTTTTGTTGCCCAGGGCATTGTGGAGTAGATCGCAGCTGGTAGGGGAGGCCACTGTGGGGTCCCCGTGTCGTAGTTGTGTAGTATGGCACCCATGCAGCAAGAGGAATTTAACATGGACGGAAAGGACAAACCCCTCATCATGTGATTAGCGTCCTTGTTAATCTGTCTGCATTCATTTAAGTCTCATCCGAATGTCCGAGTGATTAGATTGACTTAAGTGGAATAATATTGTTGTGATTGCAAAATGGAGTGTAATGTGTCACCAGCTCCTGCCTTTCAGAGGCGTGGCCCCGGCACAGCCTCCAACCACGGGATCAAAATGGAGAAGGTCATGCATTGTTAAAAGAGAATACCTGTGCCGTTTGGAAATACAGACCAGTAACGACCGAAACAGTCACAAAATGTGTGAAATCAAACTCTGAAGTACAAAGCAGTTTTTACTGGTGGACACTGAGCACAACAGCTTCCACTCTGGGTCAGAATAAAGGGCAAAAGAAAGGCGGTGCAGTGCAGGTATTGATGCATTCCGTGCAATCCTCCACAATACATTCTTGTTTGTTTTTTCAGAAATCGTTTGTTGAGCTGTTGAATTTTTAATGTAGATACATTAATATGAATTATGCATTAAAAGGTTTGAATACTGCTCCCTGCATTGTGCCTTTTTGTGCAACATACACATTGTGTACATTGGAAAGGCAGAGCAAATAAACAGGCGGGTAGCTGTGTGCACGGCTGGACAAAGTTTCATATTAACACATGAATCGTAACAAAAAAAGCTTTCTCTGCTTATTGTATTTATTTATGTGTAGGAAGTTGTTGCTTACTGATATTCTCTCTATGTCGTATGTCGATTATTGTACACAGTATAGTGACTATTCCATGTGTGCTGTGTTAAAGGGGCATCCTTTAAACATTCAGATGTCAGTCTTGATACTTTGCATCACCAAGCAACGTGCAGAGAATGAATGAATGAATGAATGAATGAATGTGTGTTTTGTAACTTGAGTTGCTCCTGCTGAAAATCACACACCGTGCTGTTTCCACCATGTTTTTGATAAAGGTTATACTGCAGATTTTGGTAACATGGCAGCACAGATGAAGGGAGCAGACAGTCTCCTCTTGTTTGTCCGTGTCACAGACAGAAGTGCAAATTCACTGATTTAGAGTGAACTGTCTTGAGGGCATAATAATAATTAATTTCAAACAGTCTCGTGCACAACATGTGGGCAGTCATGCACCATTTCCAAAGTGGAATGCAGACCATAGTCAGTTGGAATGAGAGCTCTGATTGTTATTTTGCTCATCCAGATTTTTTATTTTTGCTTGTATTGTTTTATTAATACACACACTTTTATCATGGTGGTTTAACCATGTGCACATTTTGTATCATTGTGTCATATTGTGGTTCTACAGTCTTTTTTTTTTTTTTTTTTTTTTTTTACAAAATGATCCTCTTCTTGGTTATAAATGCGATGCACTCACTTGGCCTCTGTAATATTTCTTAGTGCATCCGCTCTTTATGATACTGACGTAGGCTGACTCTTAAATACTCTTTTATGCATGTTTTATGACTGTGGCGATTACAGCGATTCCACTTCTGAGCCAGTTGTGTGCCAGTGATCTCAAAGGATGTATTCTCTTCCCAGACTTTACCTCAGCGTGACACTGAGGGGGAGTCAAACCTTTATAAACTGACTCACTTTTTTTTTTTCCTCCAATCTGATCACGTGAGCTCAAGGCAGCAGGAGGTTTTGTTTTACATCAGAAATGTTGAAGTTAATCATTTGAGTTTGAATTTGTGGAGATGATTTCGCCTCATGAATTAGATCATTACTTATATTGAAGTGAACACGACCAAAGAAAAGCTGTGATCTTTTGCAAAAATAATCCACATTCCATTATCAAATGTTGTGATATAACAACCCTCCCACAAAACAACTGTAAAAAATAGAATTTGTGTATTTGCAAACAGTTTCACGAAGTGTTCCAGAGCATGAACATGTGTTCACAAAGTGGTGAACCTCGCTCCATCCTCGCCTGTGAACGACTGGATGCCCCTTTCATACCCAATGACACTATCACCTGTTACCAGTGAACCTGTTTACCTGTGGAACGTTCCACAACTTTCCCAGTCTTTAGTCGCTCCTGTCTCAACCTGTTTGAAACGTGTTGCTGCATCAGATTCAGAATAATCTTAAATGTACAAAAATCAATGAAGCTGATGAGGTAAAACATTTAGCATATTGTCAAAAACAGGTTGCAAATGATCACAGCTTTGTTTTACGTAGTGTCCCAATTTATTTGGAATCAGGGTTTTAGCATCTTTTAGTATGATCCTGCATCTTCACTGCATTAAGGAATAACAGAGAGTAGTTCTGGATTCATCTTTCCAGACTACAAAACTGCATCTGACTCCCAGTCTGTCACATTTTAGTGTAATGCCGTGCACAGACAAACTCAAACTTTCTGCTTCCAAGTGCAAACTGAAACTTATTTAACAAGTTTTGATTGAATAAAAGAATCAAAAATGAAATCAAAATGAGTTGTAATAGTAAAAAGATTAACAAGATAGATACTGCCTTAACCCGTGTGTGATTGCGTCCTGTCAAGATAGCACTTGAATGTCCTGGTGAGAAGCAAATGATTTCTGATGGCCATCCAGGCTTTTCCCTCTTTGAAAAGCCCAGATCAAATAGGCTCACTCTTGTCAGCGCCTAAGCGGGAGAGCTTCCCATACGAACAAACGATTGATTGACAGGTGCACGTAGGCTGGCTTTTTAATTTCCATGCCTCGCTTCAAATTAAACCTCCACCTAGGATAAAAGCATAGGCTATCCTGCATCGACAACTCCCAAATGATAGGAAATGGAAAACTTGATGAGCAAAGGACGAAGGATTTACATTTTGCTGGATCTCCCAATAGTGCTGATGGTTGACATTTTTTTTTTTCCAAGCAGATAAAATAGTGATGACAACTGTCTTTTTAGGGATTTTGTCAGTGTTAGTCAAACTGATAAAACACCTATGGTTTGGCGTGAAGTAGTGCCATTTGTACGGCTGTGATCTTACATAATACACATCAAAGTCTGCATTTTAAAGCAAAGCGAAAAGTAAAACATGAGAGAAAGTTTTGCATTGTAAGAGAAATGCTGGAAACGGTTTATAAATATCAATATTTTTAAGATTAAAATGGTATTTTTCTAGTAATTTCTCATCCAGATCGGAGTTTAATCTGCTCAAGCACACAAATATAAATGCATGTGCACACAACTTTGAAATCATTCAGATGCGGCCAAGAATAAATTGTAGACATTACCACTCTATTCTAAAACATACATTTTCTTAAACAGCTGTTTGTTGTGTGGGCCTCTCTGTGTGTGACAAGACTGAATAGCCACCAGAGAGTAATAGTAAATGTGAAGCTGCTTTTATTGTGTTTTTTTTATGAGACAACATACATTAAACCCGCTGTAGCTGCAGTAAATAAAGTGTGTTGTAAAACTGTGTTCGTGAAAGAGCTTGTAAACATAAACAGCCGCAATGAGGTCAACATCAAAGTAATTGTAATGCTGTATGAGCAATGAAATACAACTTAATGCTTCTGGACAAAATAGCTGTGCATTGTCCCTGAAGAGGCTGCAACCCTCCGTAGTTAGCAGTGAAGGAAATGTGTGGTGGCTGGAAAACTGTCAAGTACTCGCTGTCTGTGGTGGGATTACACTCACTGCAAAACCTTGAATTGTTTACCGTGTTACCTTGCCGTCAGACAGCCTGTTCCGACAGCGAACTGAAGCTGTTACAGCGTCTCCTCAAAGCCACCAGACTCCTCTGACAAAAACATGAATTTTAGCTGGTCGAACACGAGAGCTGCTGGTGTCCCACTGCCTCCATCGGTCAGATACTTTGTGTTACTGTGTGACTTTGGTGTTTTAACAGGTTAGATTTAAAACACCAAAGTCACACAATAATTGATATTGATTTTTTTTTTAGGGGGGGGCTTTTTTTAGGCAGCTAAAATAATTTTTGCTGCTGCCCCCGTCAACAGCAGTACATTGCTTAGCTTCCTGCTCCTGTCTACTTCAGCAAGCTCAGAGTGTGCCAGCTGCCATCTTCTGTAGGTAACGCACAGACTGTGGATAAGCACCTCATTCCACCAGCTCAGAAAATATGAACTAACCCTTTATGGTAGTGACTGTTTTTGAATGTCTGCGTGGAATTGTTTTTATTTACATTTCTCTACACAAATGACGTCGATCATCAATAGTTGTCTTTAATGTTGCAAAAATGGAAATGCTCAATATCACAATTTCCCCACTTTTTCATAATTTGTGCACACCAACAGTTTAGAGGAGCAAAACTTTTTCCAAGACCCTCTTATTTATCAAGATGTTATCCGAAAGCCAGCCCTCTTCAAAAGAACGCTTACTGTAACGTACAGCCGATGCGAATTGAAGCTTATTGATTAATGTTTTAAAGCTAGAATCCACTTAGCTGCTTGAGATGTGCCTCAGAAAAAGTTACACTTTTGCTACGAGATCAAGGAATTCAAACATTTGATTTGCAGCAACTTACTTGAATTTATTCATGGAGACAGAAATGACAGCCAACTTTGAGATTCCTTTTACTGATCACGTTTCATTATGTTTGGCAAAAGGGCCTGCGCCATTACCATGAGTAATATCATAAGTTATGAATGAGGCAAACGGCAAATGGCATAACACATCAACACTCAGGGCATCAGCGCTCATTTGGAGCTGTTTGAGTGTCACTGCACACTACATAGGCCTAGACAGCATTAGACGGAGAGCAAAATGAGCTTGACGTACACTTCTCTCCCTTCAACATGACTTCATTTTATAATGTGACGCCGGCCTTGCTGCAACCCAACTCATGTCAAGCTGTTACGGCCCATCCGACTTCACCCCTCCACACACACACACACACACACACACACACACACACACACACACACACAGTCGGATAATCAGTGGAAAAGTTGACTCGGCCCCATCAGCATCAGATGTTTTGTTTCCTTCAAGCATGTTGTAAGGATTAACACATAAAAGGAACTAAAGGCCGTGGTCTGTCATGAGCACTGGAGGGGGATTTGTGGATCATTATATGAGCTGCTCGCTAACATGAGGCTTTAGGGAGAAAGCTGGGCCCCCCTGCCAGGGAACTTAGTCAAGGGGCTGAAAAAGTTTTGTCATTTGATGTTTTACATTTTGTCATTAGCAGCCGTCTTTTATGATTAACAGCACTGGCCCTTTGGTTCACCCCTTTCTGCTCGCCTCATTTAACTCTTTCAACCTCCATATATCGGGGCATATCACTTAAGAGTTCATATAGATGGCTAAGTCAACATTAACAGGAATGAAAAACTTATTCCCAAACTGTGTGTGCATGTGTGCCCTTTTTTTTTTTTTCTTGAGTGAATCTAAGAGCAAGTGGAGTAGAATGGGACAGAACAGTGCCGTCAGAACAAATTCCAATATTTGACTTGTGTACAAATATAAAAAAGACACGTTGTTTACCAAACTGCTCACAGGATCATTTATTGATTTGAGGTGAAACCATAACAGCGCCTCACATGATGAAAGAATACATCCAGCCTGATGATGAGTCCTCAACATCTGAAGGGGAAGTTTGGAAGATATTTGGCTTCCGTTCGTCCGAGTAAAAGATTCAAGAAAAGTGTGTTTTCATCTTTGGGCTCCGTAAGGGGCAACTCAAGTGTAGGTACATGAAATCTTTTGAGGATATAGTACAAAATTTCAGCCCACGTCATCCACTCATTTGCTTTTATTTACATCTTTTTCTCCATTAGAAAAAAATCACACCCGCTTTAATGGCAAAGTTGCATGTGTGTATAAAAAAAAATTTGCTTAGGATGCATTTAATATTCCTCTTGCAATTTCCTCTTGCACTCTTGGGAATTCCACCACCAAGTTTGTTTTCATACCTGAAACAACTAATGTGCATGTTTATATACTGATAAAGTCTTTGATTCTATGATTTTTGTGCAAATATTCTCAAAGGGTGTTTTTAAGGTGCTACCATCCAAGAGTTAAGATGATGGGAAATGAACAGATTAATGTATAGCAGTAGTACAATGTGCACATCGCTGGTGAATGATTTCTTATTCTTTATGATATAAAATCACGTTGGATTGAGTACAACAGTTTCCAAGTCAGTCACAAACAAATACGAATAACCACATCCACAAATATACCTGCTGTATTCTGCAGACTGTTTGAAGTAAATGCTGCTGTTGGATAACTTGGCACTAGGACAGGATGTGGTTGGGAATTGAAATGCGAGAAGCCACAAATGGTTCTGGGCACTGGCACAGTCGAAAGAGATGCACAAAAGCAGTATGAGGGGGGCAGGTTCCTACAATTAACTCTCTATAACCTAATTAATAGTGTAAGAAATCCACTCAGATGAAATTACACTGAAAGGAAGCTCTACAAAGCTCATTCACACCTCTGTGAGGTGTACAGAATGGATTTCAGGTGAGCAGATTAAAGTTGAATTTTACCTTTTATTTTAGAAACAAATCTTGTTTCTCTCACTAAAAGAATAACATTTTCTCGTGGGCCACGGTGGATTATGGCGAGATGCCAGTTCCTTCACATACTGTATAAAATACCTTTATCCCCATTCTTTTTGAAGAAGATGAAATATTAACTGCATTTACAATGATGAATATGCATACGACTTAATTTTAGATCCCCTGACTAGTGATCAGAGTAGGCTCTCTCTGATGAGATATGGCTGCAGTGTCTCCACCACTACGTCTAAAACGTTGATGTGGATGAGTCATTAAGAAAATCAAAAAGAGAAAACTAATTGCGTTTTTCGTCTGAGGAATTATGATCTAAAGCAGACACATCCTTCTGTTGCTTGGCAAGGAGTCACCTGCAAAGCTTCCCAATCACTGTGACTGGCAGTTCTCAAGTCAGAGAGTCTAATTTCTGTCTGGTTTTGATTGGTTTGTCAGCTTTTATCTGGGGACCCTATTTGGTACATTTTCTTACCCTGAAAGGACATGTCTGTCAAGATGACTGACAGGCCTCAGGCCCTGTGTGGAAAAGCAAGGATTCCCAGCAGCTCTCTCTGCAACTGTCCTCTGGAAAAGCGTAAATCAAACCCTGTTATCCACATATGATGCGCGGTTCATTGTCAGAAGGCTCGAGGTGACTTTTGGAAAGGTTTTACATCAAGTTTGCGCTGTTAGTCATTCACGTAAACAACTCAGTTTCTCAGAGCTCAGTCATAAATAACCCAACTTCCTATGTGTTTTTATATTTTAAAATGCAGATACATTTCTTTTAGTTGACAGATAGATTGATTAGGAACCTCATTACTAATAGAGATAAATTCCCTGTTCTAAAAATACCTCTCAGGGGACCTATGTCACACTTGGGAATGAGGTAAAGGTGTTTAAAAGGTGTAAAAAATGTAGCTCAGATAATGATTCGTTTAACACACTGCTGATTGGCAACAAGTTGGTTTGTTAATGCAACATACCAAAGCGCTTTCTGTAATGAGGAAAACTGGCTAATGAGAAAAACCAGCCGAAGATGTTTTTGTTGTTTTCAGACATTCGCAGTGGAACAGTCTCTGAAATGCATTGTTACAGTCTTGCTTGCATCAGTATCTTTCCTATGTTGCTATCTAATGAAGCAAGACTGAGAGTCTACAGCCATGATGGCAAAAGGTGAAAAGTCAGGGGATCATCCAAGTGACAGCAGTTCATTTTCATGGGAACATGTGTGTGTGTGTGTGTGTGTGTGTGTGTGTGTGTGTGTGTGTGTGTGTGTGTGTGTGTGTGTGTGTGTGTAATTGTATGACAATCCAGCCAGTAGTTAGCCAGAGCCATTTTACTCATAAACACAAATATCAACCTGCTGCTGGCATTAGAGGAAAAGTCCTGGGATCACCAATTTCGGTAGCACTCATCCTTTGGGAACCAAGAATGTCTCAACAAAGTTTCATGTCAATCCATCTAATAGTTCTGAGACATTTCAGTCTGAACCAAAATAGCGGACTAGCCAACCAACCAATGGACAGACAGACAGACAGACAGACAGACAGACAGACAGACAGACAGACATCCCTAAAATCAGTCTTTAACAGCTGACGTTCCGCTTAACTTAATGGACCATCTGCAACACTTAATTATTAACATAGGGCTAACGAAATAAGATCATCTTTTATTGTGCTCAGAAAATCATTAATCAGAACTTGATTCTGATGTGAAAGGGCTTGTTTTCAGTCATTTTGCTGTTGGTGGTTTTCTGCTCTGCTTTGCATTTATTGTGTTTCCATTATTTCTCTTCACAACAACGTGAAAACACGTGGAGCCAATGCCCTTCCCTGTATTGCCCCTCATGTCTGTCCCCTGTTGTACCAAGCTCAGCAAAGCTGTTCATTAGTGATCTAGTAGGATCATTAACATTGTGACACCATTGGACCTTGCTGTTAACGCAAAGCGTCCAAGGTGAACTGGTGCACGCCGTTCGATTTCAATTAATATGTTGCTCAACTTGGATTTGGGAATGGAATTGGAGCATGCATCAGTGAATGAATTTACTTGGACACCTTGAGACAGATGAGGCCGTCAATGCATTGAATTCCATTGTGTTCTTGGCAACCGTGGCTCCAGGAGCACAGCTTGCCACTATGTGTGTAACTTTTGAACCAAGCTTAACATTCTTGCATACATTGCAGCTGAGTAAATAGTTCCAGTTAGCATTCTTAAATCTTGCTGCTGTTTATAGGACAGTCCAGATGGGATTAATCATTAAGAACCGTAATTTTACACATCCAGGACTGTTTACAGGTGTTGGGCAGTACTACTGCATATGTGAAAGAATAAGTCTTATGCAGCTGCAGAGGGAGCTGTATGAAATCTGATAGATTGCCTCAAGTGATGTCACTCGACTTTCTTTGCCGTCTACAACAGATGTGCAGGCATTTGTCTCTGTGACAGTACTGCAGCGACAGCCTGCAGGGTTATATGCAGAGTACATGCTACAAGGATACAATCACTACACCTTACACACGATGCTACAATGAATACTTGATATGCATGACAATACAAACACCACATCTGAATATACATTGAGGTTTTGATCAATCTGTGTCTGTTATCAGCTAATTAACGAGGCAAGAAACAGTTTTATTGAACACATATTAATCTGAATTATTGAGTGAGATTTCAGTATTTTACAGCTGCGGTGATCTCATGCTTTGATCACCATTACTCATTTCACTGTGCGTGGAGTAAAAACGTCGTTATACCTTTTGTACGTTAAGATTTTATCATAAGACCATGAAGCGACCATTTAGTACAACGTAAAAAAAAAAAAACTGCTCTTCTCACTTTCCTTTTCTTCTCAACCTTCAAAAGTACAACTGACTCTAGATGTTCATCCTAGCCTGTTTTAAAAGACCTGCTGAAAGGAGGAGAGGCTGGGTGGACCAAATGTTGTGCATTTCTTGGATGCACTGATATTAGAAACAGAAAATGTGCAAAACTGCTCACTGAATGCGTTTGAGTTGTTTATTAGCTGTTCAAACAGTTCGACAATTGGAGGCCTGTCGTCTGTTGTATCCTAACCGAGCCTCTTTTAAAGGCTGTCTCAAACTGGAATACTCTTGTTTTAAAATAAGTGTGTGCATTACTTCGAGGCAATGTTTGAGAATTAATATCACAAATGAGTATTTGAAAGCCTGTGTGACACTATTCTTAGAAACAGAAGGGAGAGAATCTGCCAATGAGCTCCTTTTGGAAACATGTGCATATTTGCGTGCCAATGTGTATGTGTGGTCTTATCATTGTGTGTGTGTGGTCTTATTGTGTGTGCGTGCATCTGTGCATGTTCCTCAAGCAGCAGGAGAGGACGTTCTTCCATCTGACCCGCAGCTCCACAGGGCTTTATCTCTGCCGGTGTTCCACATTATTGATAGCTGCAGTGATATTGACAGGCGATGTGGTGGTAGGAAAGGGAAAATAGGAGTTTGATATGACATATTGTGCTTCTCAGCAGGTCCCATAAATAACTTTGACACGTTTTTGTATGCATGGGAAGGCCTCTGATTCAGCCTCCCATAAAAAATAAACTTCTATTATGGAATGTATTTGTCAAGTGGTGCGGTGATGGATGGACTAGTGTTTAGCCCTTGGCAGGTGGATGGGAACCGCCACAGCAAGCAGCAGCAAGGGCTTGTGGGGAGGATTTGCTAAGCAACTGTGGGTGGGAGGTGGAGGGGTGTCGATGCAATTATTCAGCATGAAAGGGGATCATTTCAGCACCTGCTTTCTCTTTCCCATCATGCATTATTGCGACAGGATATTTTCCTCTTGTACAGTGACAGCAGAGTAGATGAGAAAGAGGAGCATTCGCGAGCACAAAAGCAGCAACGTGAAGATACAGTTCACTGATCGATCAGGCTGTGAATCAGTCGTTTCAAGGACCCTCCAAAATGGCCACAAGATAAATGTGAGAGGTCATGAGATAATCAGTGGAAGTGAAAATTAAAAACACATTTTACTGCAGACTTTTCTTTAATCAGTGCTATTTTCTTGTGAAATACTGGATAGACCAAAAAGGTGAAGAACCACTCTTGTAAATAGTAAATGAAGATGTAGGAATTACCTTGCTGATACTGGACAGTAATCATATTATTAAATTCTTCATCACCCCCATTCTGCTCGTTCATAATGCTCTTGATCTTACACTATACTTGTTGCACTGACCGTGTACATGCTATATGCGCGTGCCTGCATTCTGCATGCACATCATAGCACTGTGCTTTTGTTGTCTTCAACAAGACAGTGAAAGGAGGACAACATCCCACATGCCCCCTTAAGCTGTTCTTGCTTAGCGTCATTGATTCATTTTTCTGCCTTAGGGCCCCACTGGGCATGTTGCTTTTCATTTCATGACTTCATCTTCTGTGGTCGTGAAGACATCTTGACACACATGGAAAAACATGCACGCAGGCACACGAAAAACAGACACAACGAACAATCTCATTTTGCATACACTGGACCAAGTGGTTTTAAGAACGATGCTTCTTCTTGTTAACAGTCTTATCAGGGGTTTCTGTGATGGTGCAGAGCTGCTAGGATAGAAATCGGTTCGGCTCCTTCATGGCATCTTGAGCAAGTCTCTTATCTCGCCAATGTTACAGTTTTTTTTTTGCATTCTGGCATTTTTCCTAGTTTTTTTTTTATGTGACCTGATGATGCTGCTGGACAAAAGGGATGTAATCATTGTACATGATCGTCTGGACCAAATTTCACAGCAATCCATTCAATATTTGTTGAGATATATTTCAGTGATAGCCAAATATGTCAACCAGCTGGTGGCGCTAGAGGAAAAGTCAGGGATCACCAACATAATTAGAATGAAATGTGTACTGACCTTGAATATTTGTACGGAATTTTGTGTTTTTGAGTGTTTTCTATGTGGTCCAAAATGGCAGACTGACAGACTTGACGTTGCCATCCTAACAGCGACACATGGGGATTTTTTTGTATATGTAATGCCTTCAGAAGGGCAGGGATTCGTTATAGCAAAGGCTGATGGGTGATGTTTGAGCTTAAAACAAGCCCATGCTGTATAAATGCACACTGGCAGACTTTTTATGCTCTAATGGTGCAGTAATAGTCTGTTTCATTGTCTCTGAATTGTTGACGTTTGACACCACATGGTCTGCAGCGTTACTTGTGTACATCAGAACAAACTGTCCTTAAAACACCCTTATCATATAAATGGCTCACTACTATTACTTCCACTTAAATCCATAGCAATCAGATGATATAAAAATCAGCTAAATCTCTGCGTTGGGACTCCTTTTTGAGCAGTCGCCCGTGAACTTGCTGAACCAGAAAGCGTGTGATGGAGAACACTTAGACCCTCTCATCCATTTCACATTTGTTCCAATCAATTATTGAAGTAGACAGCCAATTACAAATGAGAGGATTTGAGTGCCCGGCTTTCGTTTCTCCAAAGGCTTGCATTAAATGTCTCTTGGTGGTGAATAATTGGTGCGATTAATTTACTGTTGGGCGCAAGAGGTGTTTTCATCTGTCCGTCGGCAAACGACCCTCCCTTATATGATTTAAAGTATTAAGATCAGGGAGGGGGGTTGGGCTCGTCAGCGAGCTATAACAGGTTGAGATGAAGTTTTAATTGTGTTTTGATCCATGCGATTACATATAGCATTCTAGTTTTTAATCTGCAATTACCTCCTTCTTTGTAGCCCTAATTGGGATGGTTGAATAGCATTGCATGCAAATGAGGATAGCTGTAAAGGAGCTATGTGCAAAAAAAAAAAAAAAAAAAAAAAATGCATCTACCATTGCATATATTCACACTATAGGGATAAAATGGGGAGTTATTTCTTCATCTTCCTGTTCACCATCGATTACTCTCACAATGTGTTTAATTTGATGGCCAGATTGACAGCAAAGTAATTTATCCGTCTGCACTGAATGACAGGCCATAACGGACTGACATTCCATGTTGACGCTCCAGCTCTGCATAATTTCCAGCTCACCACTCATCAAGAACACCCACACAATAATGAAAGCTTGAAAAGGGACATGATGAAACATTAGATCCATCCTCAGACACAATGAAGCTTTAAGAGATGCAGTGGCTTTTTTAATGTGAATGGAAAGCCCCTCACATCTCTTTTCTTCAGCTCCCTCCTATTAATACAGGATGTGAGTAAGAGCTGGGACATTTCTAAATGAAGAGTAAGCTCTTTAGAAAAACATGTTGTCCTTGCTCTAAATCATAATCCAAATTAAAGGACCAAACAGGTAGAGGACAGGGACAGCAAGCTCTTGGGTTGGTGAGCAGCATCAAGGGAAGCACAGGTGCACAAGGTCAGCACCCGTTTTCTCTGGAGACTCCCTTAAGGGTAAATGTGCCTATGATGGAATAGAGTGGCAACAGAACAGACGGGACGACTGCTGTAGGCCCGCGGCACTCAATCACTCTCCCAGTCCCACAATAGAGCTCCATCTCACCAGCTCCCAACAGGCTGCCAGCAACAATAAGTCCACAAAGTCAGTCCAGACTTTAGACGTACTTGTACTTCCTACTGTATTTCTCCAGAGACAAGGTTTATAAAACCAAGCTAATTCATGTAATATGCAGTCTTTTTATTGCCTCTTAAAAATCAACAGTTTCAGTGTTTGAGTTTTATCCTGTGCAGCGTGAATGGAAATGTTAAGCTCACATTTATGCTAAAAGTCCCTCTTCAGTTAATCCATGAAGTCACTGAAGATGGAAGATGATGTTGTTAAATAGAAGTACACCTGCAGAGGTCCAGTAGGGGGACCACACCTCATTACCTCACAAGTAGACAACGTTTTTTCTGTACCTTATTGTGTGCTTTTGTTCACGGACCCTACCCCACTCCTGTTGAGGGTCCTGCTTTAGCAGCTGTTGAACTCCATGCTGTCTGTCTCCCATCTCACTGTATGTTTATCTCCATGAGAACTAATGCCTATACGCATACCAATATACATGAGGAACTTCAACCTCACAACTGAAGATGGTATCACAAAATCTTTTGTAAAGATGCAGTGATCACTTACAGAAATATTTAATCTAAGTTTGTGCATTTAATGTTCAAAGATGATCAGGACAGTATCTAAGAGAACTAAGAGTTATGGCCCATCTCTTGTGCTGCTCTCGTTTGCCCAATGAGATGACGGCGAGAGTTCGTTCGTTCTGTCAATCCCAGCTTGGAGCTTGGAGGAGTGTGAGACTGTCATTCCTTGTGTTGGTCTGTAAATTACCCACAACAGCTTTATTGGGTGAAGTGTGACAACATGAATGCAAAACTTAAAAATCAATTCTGTAAATGTAGTCTGATGTGTTTCACTGCCAGTAGGCTACAACTGAATGTATGACAGAAGCTTGATACTTCTGCATCTAGTTTTAAAAGCCAGAACAGAGGCAGGGACTCACAGGTCTCTCTCTTTAGGATTAATTAAATAAGCTCTGTTTAAATCCGTACTTTTCATTTTAATCCTCAACAACTGGAATGATGTGCTGGATAACAGAAACTCAAATCACTGTAGAGTGTTTACTAACTGCTACAGCAACAGGACACCGAACCAACCTTGTAATTTTGTATTCAGGCATCTCTGTGAATGCAAAGACACAAGAAATATGCCAGCGAGTTACGCTCATGTCATTCAGGCTCACAGGTTGAAAGAGTGTGATGTGTGTAACATATGCGGGGCTTTGCATGCAGATGTGACACCATATGTCTTCATTTGACGGAGGATAGACTCTCTGTCGGAGTGGTATCACGCTAATTTGAAAATTTGGTCCCTGCTTAGACCATGAGCAAAATCTCTTTGTGTTGCATGTGTGTCGTAAGATCTATTGTCTTGACCCCACCGTGCCTCCACCCTCCACCATCATAGGAAGTATGTGCACACACATCCACATCGACCCTCGCCTACTTGTTTTATTCACATCCCTGAATCTGACTCACTAGTATTCAATCATTTTGATTAAAAGACTGATTTTGTCCTGAAACTGTGCAGCAGTTGGAAGCCCCACCAACCAATGACATTTGAGGATTCATATATTTTCATAAACTTTTAACAATGTCAGTGGGACATGTCTTCAATCTTAGCCTCACGATGGCAAAGGCACTCAATCTTTCTTTAGCCCCCGACAGAACATTTGAATATGAGCATAGGATTATTAATGTGACAGTTCATTGGGGAGGCATCATGGGGAGATTCAGAAGAAGAGGTTTCTTTTGCAGGTAGCTTTTAAAAGGGAAGTGCATAATGTTTGCTTCAGGTTAACCACTCAGATGTGCTTTGGGAACATTTTTTCTTGAAACTCTCATAATGACAACTTGATCAGTAATACATGTTAAGTTTTTTAACTTTTAAACTATTCAAGCTATCTTTATTAAAATGGCCAAGCGCCTACAGTGACTGTCTTGTTAGCTATTTTTGCAGTACAACTAGCAATATGTATTTATTATTAGGGTAGTTACATGTTGATTAAATGCCTAAAAAAAACAGTGAACACAATTATGGCTCTTTAAAGATTTGACCAACAAACAAAGCTAACTCGTGGTTCACTTACTAGCTTTTTCTGCAGCTTTCAATGGCTCATTGATAACTGAGCATTAATCGATTAATGTCCTCATCAGTCTCTTTGTATCAGCCATGATATGCTATTTAGAATACAGTGGAAGCTTGTTCTAGTTAGCTGAAGACCCATTAGTTGGTGGTGTGTGACATGGTGCCGTAAAACACTACGCACTTCTTTCAGAGATTGTTGCAACTCAACCTAAGGGTCATACAGCCAAAACAGGCATTCAGGGCATACAATGGGAAGGGAAAATAGGTAAAATAAGGTAAAATAGTTGCATAATGTTGCTCTTGTTTTCTTTGAATGTTTTGATTGTGGTTATGAAGTGTTTGATTTGTAGGAATAATAGGAGAACGGTTTCGTTTCATGAAAAAGAAATTTGTGAATTTACCGACTGTAGACATGTTCCTTCCACAGGACAGGCTGAAATTCAGATTTTCTGTGATTTGAGGTCATTAATCCCAGTTGATCTGCCTTATGCTTGATTGTTTGAGGTGATGGTAGTGGCTGTCAGTCCAGGTGTGTCACTGATTGCTGCAGTTTAAATCAGCACTGCAGTTTCTTTGCTGTATTATCATCAGACATAATTCCTAAATCGAGAAAAGTGGCTACACCTTTTCACAGCTGTAACCTTCAACTTGCTCAGCCATTGTGTTTTACTTTGTATCTTATTCTTGCATTCAGCAAGTTTCTGTTTTCTTCCTCATCTGTTTGTTTCCTCGTGGACGGTCACATTTTCCTACCTTTGCACCTCCTATCTCCTTCCTCCTTTCTCTCTCTGTTCTCGTGTATCACGGCTTTCTTGTCATCAGAATGAATTGAATTTGTCCCCTTCAGTGCAAACAACAATAGACAGAGTAGGGACCTTCAGGAAAACAAATCGCCACCTCCTGTCCCTGTTGGGGATTGGATGCACTGTATGTGTGTCTGTGCATGTGTATTGCTGATGAGGCTGAGGGGGCAGATGAGGAACAGGCCTATGCCAAAGAGGTACCCAGGGTCATTTATTAACATGTCATCCTCGCAGTGTCTGTTGAACCAGCAAGAGATCGAGACAAATGATGTTAATAATATTAAGTAGCCCTGTGGTGAGACTGGGAGGTCTGCACTCCTGTCCGTGCTGGGCACCTGATGCTTATTACTAAAATAAAAAGGTGATAAGTTAATGTCGGCAGCACTGTATGTAGCAATGCAAAGGCCTTCAAACGGCAAATTAAGATCGGATGTGCTTAAAATAGCTCCTTCTTACCCCCCTCCCTCTTCATTTTATGTATATTATTTCCTCTGTGCCTTTAGGCATTTGTGCAGGACGGTCTGTAGGTGAATTCCCAACAGCTTTAGCGCCAGAAAAAGTCCTCCTTGCCCTATATACATTAGTTGTCACAAAAGCTCAAAATTAGAAGTACATGCAACTTTATAAGGGATAGACTTGGTGACAAGAGCCTAAAATGTCAGCGATCCATGACCAGACACTCCATCACCTTTGGAGGGACGGCTAACCCGGCACATTGAGTGTGACGCAGCCACATTCAAGGACACTTCTTATATCCTCATTGTACATGAAGAAATATGCATTGTTCAGCCGTCCTGGAATCTCATGTGGGTCCATGATTTGTTCAGCCATTGTCAGAGTCACTGCTGCTTAAACAGGTGGAAGTCAAATGTCCCCCCTCGCGTATTGTTGGTAAATGTGTCCTTCTAGGGTTGGGTTTGTCATAATGTCTGCAAATTTAATAGGGGATCAGTTTTCTAAATACCAATAATATGTCCAAAAAGTATACTCTGTCATACAAACACAAGCTAATGTCAGGAGCTGTGAATGTTAACACTGATTTTACTTTGAACACTGAAGTCATCAAGCACTAATTTAGTTTTTAAATGAACAACAATGAAAAAAAAAAATTGTTGAATATTTGTAAGTATTTATGTAAAATAAAATCAGTTTATGTATTGATATTACCCTAAAAACAGTTATTGTACACAGTATTGGTACGGCTCTACTGTTCAGCTGTTTAATTGTGCTGATGTTTTTATTATAGTGCATAAATTGTAGGTCAGCACCTTGCAGCTGGTTCCAGAAGCAACTTTACTGTGGAAACACGACTCAAATAGGCTTGGCCCACTGGTATTTTAGTTTATAAAAATGATAGTTTACTGTTTACTGCGAAGCTTTATGAACAAACTGTCCTTTGTGACATTATAAATTTATGCCGAGCATGAAATAATGATTAGGCAGTAAAAAAACAAAAAATGACTACAAAACACAGCACAGTCCAGAACATTTACAGTAGATGCATCTGTGTGGGTAACATCAGAGAAACTGCAACAATAACACACAATAGAATTAACAATTAGGTGAAATAGACACTTATGCAATTATCAGATATTGTTCATTGAGACTATAATTGCATCATAACCTCTGTGGAGGTTTGTTAATAGATTTTAATTTCTTACCCCCACTGACCGTAAGAGAAACAAAGGATGAACAGCGTACGTTGATTAATGGCAGAGGGAGAGTGAGTCTCTGCAGAAAGTACAGCTTGATGGAATTAATAAAATGCTGAAACACGTGACTAGGTTTCAATAGTATTCACATTCACCGCTTGTAACGTTCGCTGGAGTCAGTCGTTTTCACGCAGCATTCATAATGGTATCGTACAATAGCATTTTGTAAAGGGGGCAAGCTCGCACCTAATTCTCACATAATAGCCTCATTGACAACATAGTAATTCAACCTTAGTACATGACCAGTGGAGGTCTGTTGCAGGCATTCAGACCACAAGAATATTCCTTTTATAACCACATTTAATTAATTGCAGAGGAAGAGAAGACAAAATGGCTCGGCTTTAATTGACTTGACCGAACATTTTCATTACAGAGAGGGTATATCTCTCTCAGACAGTTTCAAAGACCAAACTTGGTCTTTTCAGGAATTATTGTGCTTTATGGGAGTGTGGGTGATTTGTTCCCGTTTTATGCATGAAATAAATGGAAAAGGAACAAGTGGAGAAATACAATATCTGTCACTGCAAAGGTTTGCAATAACGTAAGGTAACTTAGGACTATTCATTTTGCTGCTTTATACAGTATATTTAAGAATTTATAAGAGTTGCATTTTTTATCATCATACAGGAGTAGTAAATCTGCCACCGCTGTTTTGGTATGGCCCCTGTGCTATATGTGCATTACATTTATAATACTGTAAAAACAGTAAAATTCAAATGGGCACTTTTTAATTTATATGCCATAAAACAAGCTAATGCAGTAAACTGTGTTTCATGTGTATATCAACATAATTCACCTGTGTCAATTGCCATCACTCTGTGACATTACAGGCAGGCTGTATATAAAGGTAGGCGCTGCCTTAATGTGGTGTTTTGTCTTTGTGCATATGCTCTAAGCTTTATCGGATATCCATTTAATTTATTAGGTAAAGGAGCCTGGTGAATCTGCATTTCCTGAGGCATTCTGAGTGAATTTAGCATTCCATTAGCTGCTGCATTTTACAGCTGTCATTCAGATTTACCTGTGGTTATGAGCAAATATGCTACACTGCTATTGTAAGCCTCAGCCCAGAGCAATAAACTGTATGTTCATGCAAATTCAGAGCCGTTCAATGGTGATTATGATAAGTGCGGTAATCTCCTTATCTCATCACAGTCTCTTTGGTTACTGAAATGTGCTATGAAATGCATCAATACACACAGAAATTGAGCAAAACTGCAACTAATGCCACAGTCTTTCTCCCTCATGTTTCCCTCACACCATTATGCTGATGGTGTGGAACTACTCCCACTACATCAATCACAAAGTTGGAATCTGCTAAAAGTGCAGTTAGCAGTGCAGTTATTTTATCGCAGATGCAGAAGAAATGTGTAAGCCTTGTTTCACACTTGTTTTACCAGCTGGCTACCTTATATTTCCATACGACCTCAATGATGACAAATATTTGCACGGTCTCGTGCCGCTTTCCACCGGTCAAAGGAATCCTTTGTCAAGACTTGGTCAGGCTTGCATGGCACGGCGAAGGCAGCTATAGTCAATCTGCCCGGCAACAAGAGGACAATGATCAGCATCAATTTTTTACACCATTCCAGGCCCAAACTTCATGTTTAATTGCTTGTCAGTCAATGGTGAAGTAACGCCGACCTGCTGTTGCAACAAAAGCTGATGATACATTGTGTTATTTGCTAGCAAGGCACTGTGTAACCTCTGTGACCTTGCAATAAATCACACCTTTCCTTCAATATATGACCAGATATCTGTTACATCGTCTGCGCAAGGACATTGGCTACAATAGCAGCAGAGTGGCAGACGCAATAAATATTTTTTAAGGACTCAAAATGTCACCTGTAAATACCCATAAATGCCATTACCTCACTTCATAGTATGTAGCCATAAACAAGTGATGAATAGAGTCTTCCACTGCATCAGTACAACAGGTTTCTAAGAGCCCACTGATTTTGGATTTGAGAGTGTGCGTTAACGTTGAGCACTTACAGCAACTTGCTGACAGTACAGCAAACGCTCCCACAAAAGCTATTAGCGCCTTGTTAATGCTTTCAACGCCTTTTCACATGAGCCAAGGTCACATATTCTTCTCAGTTCTGTCACGTGTCACAGTCTGAGATTATATAAATGAAAACATACTGAGACGGGGAAAAAAACAGAAAAGTTTTGTGGTTAATTATGCCACATAATTCAATTTTGATTAATAATTAATGTCTCCTTTCCTAACTAAATATCTATAATTAATCAACAAGTCATAGCAAGAGAGTAGGCTAATTGGTTTGAAAACACAAACCTGAATACTTAATTCATAGAGGAGGTTGACATCGCTAATTGCGGGAGTAATCAAAGCTCCACCCTTTGGGATTTGACGAAGAGATTGGTAAATGGGGGTTAGCGTGATCCTTCAAAGCATTATCATGACAGCTCCATTTATAACCAGATGAATATCACCAATGACAAAAACAGTAAATGGCAAAAGCCTTTGTGCATTAGGCTGTCTGAATGATAAACTCCACTGATGGAATCACTCGAGGAGTTTCACTTAAGACGAGCTTGTAACTGTTTTACTCAAGTCTCTTAAGCAGCATGCAATCAGTGTAATGTCTCCGCTGACGTGTGAACACCTGTGTGTGTTTCTGCTTCTGAACGGGCCAGACGATGGCTCCAAGATTCAAAGCAACATCAAAGTCAGAGAAAGAGAGAAGAAGAAGAAGTAGAAGAAGAAGCTATATTTGGGAAAAAAGTTAAAAGGATCCCTATGGGGATGGATACCAGGGATCTGAAATTGGCGCCGATTCCTGATTGGTCAGAATCATAATACGGATTCTGCAGGATTCATTCATTCATTAAATATTAAGTATTTTCAATTTCCTCTCTGTTCAATTAACTTTTTCCCAGTGTGTGGCGATAACGCATTCATAAATGCTGTGCAACTAAAACACAAAATACTCACACATTAGCTGTACTATTTACTCCCCCCACCTCTTTTTTTCCACAGTGGTCACGCCTCATCCCCATCATAAAATGATTCTAATAATAGTTTTTCAGTAATTATCACATTGGTAATCAATGAAAATAAAAATAAATGAAAGTCATTGACAGTTAAAGATTGAAACATTTGCCCATTACAGCTTTTGATAATGTAACAGTGCCGCTAGATATAGTTAACACCTCGTACACTGAGATATTATTATACATGTTTGTATAAGAAGCTGTACTTACATTGTATCATACAGGTATTGTAATTAAAACATTCACCTTACTGTCACTGCTTTTTCAGGACCGTCCCAAAGTTTCCCTTCAGAACAGCTTCGCGACCTTTTCAGACAAGATTAGTTTTCAGCACAGTGTGTGTGTGTGCGCGTGTGTGTGTTTGTGTATGTGCGTGTAAAGTATCTGTTAACACATGACTTCTGTTAATGGCTAATTTGCACTGGGTAAGTGTCTCCCAAACTTCAGAGATGGGTGTGTCATACTCCATTTATGCATTGTCATCACACTAAAAATCTACCATCCGTCACACATAAACTCCGATAGCGACCCATTTGAGTATTAACGGCGCTGCGAACAAAGAAAGTCACAGCTGCGTAGACCAGAGCTGAGACTGCAGGTGTGATCTCAGTTTGAGGTGAAAGCTGCTTTCAAGTGCAGCCTTACCTGATGGATTACAAGTCACAGGTTTGGAAAGGGATGTGCTGAAGTTTGCCAACAATCTCAGGAATGTCAATTTGGATAAGACTGCTTGTACCTGAGGTTGTGTTTAATGGGTATCCTGCAGTTCGTATGGATGTGGGTGCACACAGTCCAAAATGTATTTGATTACTCTAGATTATAATGCCTTACACTTATTTATCCTTTTCATTACATGCCATGGTGTCCTTGAAGTGGCTTTCTTCATTCTCTTTTTTTGTGTCAATTTCCACTTAAATTGGACATCTATTTATGTCACCAAACAAGATTTATTACCAGCATCCAGGTGAGAGTGAACTTGGCTGAAATTAGAATACTCTTTGTCCATGACATGGGCACATCCGTGGAGGGGCTGCAACCTTGCACGCTGTTCCCTGTTGAAGGGGAAGCTGTCTGTGTGTGTGTGTGTGGAGACGTACTGTATGTGTGTATAGAGACTAAAAGTGTGGGAATATACGTGAACAAGGGAGTGAGGGATTTTCTGAGTTTAGGGGACAGGACCCTTCACTGATGCGTCTCCGCTAGCCTGAATTCACAGTTGGGATGTTTTATCTGCTTAGCAGTGTCACCTTCAGTACCTGACGAGGTTTGAAATGTGATTCTGTTGTCATTAAAAATCAGATAACAGATACTTTTAATATGACGTTCTGACCTATGACCATTGTCACCACTACAATACCTGTCTTAATAATACATTTTTTGGGGATGCACCTATCGTATTGACACCAGTGTTGACCTTTGCAGCAGATCTGGTTTTCGCCAGAGGACTTCAACATTTAAATACAGTTTCTCATCATTGTCATACATTCACTGTTCAGACATTCATTCACACTTTCTTCATTTCAGCACATTAAGTTTTTCTTTTCTGCCCAGAATCTCACTCTCAGGCTTACACCTAAAGCAAATGTGGAAAAACTCAAAAGTCCTGACTTCCAGGTGTTGGTGGATCAGCGGTTTAAAGGGCAACACATACCAGCCATGTTGTGATGCATTGCATCATTTGATGGCCATTAAGGCAGAGCTCTCGAGGTGTCCTGATTTGGGGAGTGAAAGTTGTAAAAGTGCTGATTTTCTGGACAGTTGATGCAACTTGACACACGGGAGGAGGACAGTATTTCTGCATAGACCACAATGAGCTTGAGTGTTTTGATCATGCAGAGCCTGTTTAGTTACTCTGAAGAGGCACTGTATGTAAGAGCTGATATATTGGCCATTGCATTTGTTAGCCAACAAGTAACCAGAAAATTGCAGTAAAGAAATGGTAACCTGGTAACAGGCGATAGTCTCATGATTGGGTATGAAAGGGGCATCCTGGAAAGGCTCAGATGTTCACAAGCGAAGATGGAGTGAGGTTCACCACTTTGTGAACACATGATTGTGTAAACAATATTAATATCACAGATTGTTTGCTAATGACTGCATTCTGTTTTTAATCCCCTTGCACATGATTGAGGCTATGACATTGTTTGTTATGTTCTCCGTCTCGTTGTTTCCCGTCCCTACTCCCTCCAGCCTCCTCCAAAAAAAAAAGTCAATGCTAAAACACAACCTGTACTAATGTCCATTTCCTTTTTTTCATCAGTTCCATAGGAGTCAAAATGCTTTCCTTCATGCTGTTCATCATTTCTGAGCTTGAGTACAGTCTAGAGCGCCACATGGGGGTTAAGGGGCTAATTTCGGTAATTGATTGTAAGTGTTGTATGACAGCTCCCCCGATGCTGGTGAACATGTGCGACGCTGCCACTTAAAGGCCTGCTCACCAGAAGCCGCTGATTGATCCGTCTGATCGATAGCCTGGTTGGTGCACATAGAGGGCGTCTAAGAGAGGGTTCACGTCTGGTGCTAATGGTGAGAGGCTTGTGTGTGTGTTTGCTACTGGTGTAATTATTCTCCATGCTTAATGCTTTAGCAGCCAGTGCACCTTTAGGTATCTTGATTTGTGACCAGGAAATGACATTTGGACGGTTCGTGGAGGCAAAATTCACACATGGGACAAAATAAGGAACAGGCTGCTATTCCGTTTGGAAATGGGTTTTATTAATGCAACGTAACCCCCCCCCCCCCCCCAAACCAGCCCACTTTCTGCTCTGTTGTTTACAACCTGTAACCTTCTATCAGAGCTGTGGAAGGGAGTTGATAAGGACACAGAGATGGAGCACGGTATTACAATAGGATGTAACATGGCCGTAGCCTAACCATTAATCTCCCTATCTACCCCATTCCCTTCCTCACACTCTTTACCTATTTGACCATTTCCCATCACCATCACTGCCAACTTCAGGAGCGCAGGATTACAAACAAAAAAAAAAGAAAAAAAAGCAGCCTTCGTCACAGCTGAGACTCGTGCTCGCCAAGTTGGCAGGCGTCTGCGATGGGCATCGTTCGAATGTGTCTGCTCTGATATTTCCCCTCTATCTCCCATGACCTGATAATGTGAACCCTCTAATGAAGCTATTGTGTGCCTGTCTAAAGCCATTGTCTTCCGGCGGGAACTTTCTTTTCTCTTTCCGGCATGCGCTGCCCTCGGTGATGAGGCGCACCTGTAATGGCCACATCTCTCTGTCTTCTGTCTCCGTTCCCTTTCTTTCTGTCTTTCTCGCTGCCTTATCACTGCTCTCAATTTTGGTCAGTTTTCCACTGTCTACACAGGCAATTTATTTTCTCTCCCTGGTTTTCGTTTTACTTTTGTAACAGCAAATGTACAAATTGGTGCTATCGTTTGATGCAATGACATGATTTCAAGAAATACAAGGGAAAACCAACAACAAATATTTGTGAAGCTGTTTTAATTAGAGGTATTAAGTCCACAATTGTAATGTGTAAGGTTTATATGCAATGATCCTAATGTGTATATATTGTCAGAAAAAAAAAAGAACACATTGGATCAGCGATTATCTCTTCAAGCTTTATCCCCTTTGTTAAAGAACAATTAGTCTGAGCCTTTATTTGCATGTAGGTAGACTCAAGGCAAGTTCCATAAAAACACAATATGGCATAATTATACTAATATATTAGTAGTGAGTTAAGCTAACACTTAAACACACACATACATATATAAAGTATAATATGCATATTTAGGAGTTGTTATTCCTGTAAATTGGCTTCCAGGAGCTTGTATGCAAGTGATAATTATATCCATGCTAGTTGCTGTCTCTCTGTCACTGTTACTCACTGATGTAGGTAGCTATAGCTAGCTAGCTATGCAGGATGTTGACCTCCCATTACCTTTAGCTTGAAAATGGGACTGAATTACTATTTTGTTTGAATCCATTCTTTCCGCCTGACATCATGTTCATGTTAGCTGGTGTCTGTTGTTCGGGAGCATGACATGTTTTTCATAGTAAGTAATGTGCTGATTTTAAGAGTTATTTCTGTATCTTACAAAAACCTGTACAGCTTCCTCCATCCCATCCACACTTGCCACTGTTTTTTTAATGAATGTATGTTTTTTTCTTGATTTTCAGTCCTGCCAGCAAAGCTCTGATTGGGCGACTCTTTCTCTAACTGGAGAAATGAGCTCAGAGTATCACTTAGCAAATCAGACGAGTGGGTGGTGATTCAGAGGTCTGAAATCAAGCTGCACAAATGTTGGTGCAATTCTGACCAATTTTCCAAATCCATTCACCAAGCATCACATAAATCCAGTAGTGAGAGATTTAATAATATGTTTGCTGACTCCTCATCCATTATTGACATTATAACCAATATGATTTGGTTAATGTGTTCAGATCTGTCTGTGGCTGCATTTATCTCATCAGACTAGTCCTGACCAACTGTTGGTGGGGTTTAAAAAGGTGATTGTCAAACCCTCAATCCAGTGTGCACCTAAATGCCTCCAGCCTGACGATAATACATCCCAATGATCTCATTTGAGTGAGATAACCCCTGTGAAAATGCTACTTCTTTAAATGAATATTTGTGTTACTGACTGCTGGAGTAATCTCACACTGCGGTGACACCAGCTGATCCTTTTTGTCAAAAAGTAAAGAAAATGATATTTGGATTTTGTACACTTAAACTAGTCTGCGATGCTGTTGTATTGTATATCTTTTTGTTAGCGTGGCTCATTGTGCTCTGAACTCGATGAGGAAAGAAAACGTATGTGAAGCTGATTTTCATTCATGTCTACCACACCTGTCACAGATTGAACTGACTGCTCACACCGGTGTTTAAGTGTCACATTCCACTACAGTCCCCCTGACAAAGGCAGACATGTTTTTTCTTTACCTGTGGAAAAAAATAAAACAGGGGAGCGTGGATGAGTGTGTGACTGCCTTCTTTCATTTTTCATTTCCTTATGTAAACACTGTTGTGCTAGAGGAATATCACTTTTCTTGGATGCGAGAGTGCTCTTTCATGCCAAGATTTCCTGAAACTCATACCAAGAGTGACACACTCACGGTGCGCTCGCAGACAGTGAGAGCCGAGCAACGAAGACACCTTTGATGAAACAAGCTAAAGAGCCTTTGATGTTGTGCGAGTTTATGAGGCTGATTCCAGCTGCTTTGTGCTCTTCAAGGCCGTCCTCCTACGGCCTCTACCACCAAATTAGAAATGGCACCTGTACACCTCCCTTATTCTTAAACAATCAGCACTTCCTGTTTTCCTCTTGTTTGTCTACCACATAGCATATTTGTTCCATTATGTGCAGCTCATTGAGGGGCTTGTAGGGAATTGAGTGGAGGCAAAGAGAGAAGCACATTGATGGATGCTGGGGGAAAACAGCAAATGCACTGCAAAGTCCTAGATAACCAATTTGTTGAAATATACTAATTATTACCCCGTTTATTAAGAGCAGACATTTGAGTAGAACCAGTGGCAGTCTGTCTCTGCACCAGTGCTTGCTTTGTATCCTCTGTTACACAACAAACATGTCTTGTTTTGCCATAATCTATTATTTGCAGCAGTAAAATAAGTATTCAGATCCTTGACTTTAGAAATAGCAGTAATACTACAAAGTAAAAATACTCTATTACAAAGAAAGGTCTGCAATTTTACACATGTAGATCCTCAGATGAGTCGTTCTTGGTCGTTCTCAGGTCCAGATTTATAGACAAAGACGACAGAGTCTTTGCAATCAGAGCTTTGGAAATAACCTGTGTGAGGAGACCAGGGCTGCAAACTGTCTCATCTTTTAAATCCCTTTTAAAACCCTATGTTTAAAAATCGTTTTCATCTGAATTAGCTTGTTTTAGGCCATTTTACATCATTTTACTTACTTTGTACTTTCTAATGTGTGCCATTTTTATTGTAAAGCACTGTATAACTGTGTTGCTATATATATAAAAAGTTTCTTATCATTTGTTATAGTAATACAACACAGGTGTTATTATCAAAATCTACTTGAGTATAATTAAAACTATTCATTTTGCACAGGCCTTGTAGCTGACTCATTGGCAGTTTAAGGGTTAGGGTCATCAGAGATATGAGAGATGGGCAATAAGTAGCAAGTAGAGAAATGATAAAGACATGTTTGAAGCAAATTACATAGTTCATCATATTTCAATTTAAAACGTCCTGCTCAGTACAGACGTTTTACATATCAGTTCTTTCATAACCAAACTATTATGGAATCCTCATCAAGAGTGTTTTTTTTATGTTAGCATGAAAAGAAGAAATGATATTAGGCAAATATAAGTCTCAAAGATCCAGAGTAAACAGTACAGTATTTTCTCCTGTAATGCAGTGGAGTGGAAGTATGTAGCAGCTTAAAAATTTAACTTGACTACACTAATTGTCTATATGTACTTAGTTACTTTTCACCATTGATTATTTGTTATGGTCAGTGTTATTTCAGCTGACCTAAGGTTGCTTCTTTGACAGGGCTCGTTGTATCCTGAGTCATTATGTCTCATAATGTGTCCTATCAGTCAAGTATGACTGTATATTGTTCCATCTTGAGTCTTGATGTATATTTATAGCTATATATTTCTAAGTACAAGCAGTAATAGAAGTTTTTCAGTGTGACTTCGTCTCTGGTGTTGTTTTCTGCTGTAAAGCTACACAGCAGTACAACACAGTGCACACAAGTGTTGGAGCGTTTTATATTTTTCAGGTGTGCCTGTTTATGATGAAGCCACTACAGAAGCCTCATACTATCAGGAAACAGCTGTCCAGCTCTAATCTTTTTATGAGCGATATGCTGTTTTTAATGAAAGCCCTCGCAGCTCTCCACAATCAGCTAGCCATATCAGAGCTTATATTTCATCCTGCTATTGTGATGTCATCACCGGGCGCAGGCATAATACATAATTCCCTGTGTTATGACAAACTGCGGCCTCAGGCCAGAGAGGTATATGAACGCTTTTGGGCCCCATGTCAAGTCCATGCCATTTGTGCCGGAATAATCGCTCTCGGCTTGTTGGTGGATCATATGAAATAAGGGCTGGCATCCAACAACAAATAGGTCAGGGCTATTTGAATAAAAAGTGAAGAAGTCAAATGAATGGCTTTACAGCTGCTCAGATGCCTGGATTCAACCTCACTTTCTTCCTTTTCCTCCTTCCTCCACATCATATTCAAATATACAGCTCCACTCTCTCACATGCACACATTTAGCTCTCAGTATATGAAGTAGCACAGCAAACACAATAAGAACTTTTTTCTTTCTTTCTTTCTTTCTTTTTTTTGACTGATGAATAATAAGAATTAGCACTTACTAAAAAATAACTACTGTAGCCACAGCAAGTGATGTTCAGCTGTTTCAGAGTTTGAAGAATTTAGGTATCACATGCTACAGTAGTATAGCTACCAAGGTAGCGTTTAAAGGATAACAAAATGCATGAAAAGACTAAAACCAAACCTAAATTGATCCCACTAAGTGCTATCTGTGTAGCCACAGCTTTATATAGCTCATTCCTGTGTGCCGAGAGACGTCCATTGTTCATTTAAAACACATCAAAGAGCCACACAGTTGCACCGGCTGACGTGTTCCTCTGTTACCATGAACATGGATCCATGTGGTTTGTTTTCAGTTAATCCCACATACCCTGTCCTGAAGCTGTATATACTTTTTAGTGCAACAAGTACAAATAGATATTAATCCACCACTGAAAATAATCCCCAAACACCTGCACCCTTTAGTCCTGTGTTAGTCATATTTGCTTAGCACTACAGAGCCCACCTGTGCCCTTTTGGAAAAAAATGACTCTTTACATCTTCAGTAGGGACCAGTAGGTTTGGTCTTTTCATGGGATTTTTGGCCAATTTTCAAAGTCCAGTTGTGTTGATGATTGGTTGTACCTTGACGACCATCCTTTGCCATCTCTCTTCCATGGATCTCTGTTTCATGCATCCCCGCTCTCTATATTCCTGCTCACCACACTTCACTCTGTGCTCTTAAGAGTAGTAACTGTTATGCATTGTGATGTTAAAGACAAGAATATTACATGAATTGGAGAATGATGCTGTGATATTGTCGCACCGGGCACTTTAACATAGCTTACAGATGGACTGTGTGATTTCTTTCAGCTCAACTTTGGCTTCTTGGTAAATCAATAATATCCCCAAGTACAATATGTTACTTTTCTTTTCTTTGACACAATGTTGTCCATGCTGGCATTTCACTGATGTGCTCTGGTACAACACCCCAACCCCCTTTAACTCCCGCTGCCCCCGGCGTTGTAACCACAATTGGATGACATGAAGATAGCAGCAGTCCAGCCATAATGTACGCCAGACTTACTCTTTAAATTCTTCCATGAAATTCCTCAGTGCTCATGCAGGACGCTTTGGTCTACATGGTCATATTAGCAAATCACAACGAGGCCAATTCATGTCACATGTAGAATCTCAATAACTTTATCTAAAAAGCATGAAGACGGGCAGATGGGGGCTCTAGAGACCCGGACTCCTTGCTGCTGTTTGCAGTGAGCTTGCCTCGACCTCCGCTCTCTCTCTCTCAGCCCCCGAAATCTTTATCTGCTACATGATGCATGAAAACACACTGTCTTCTCATACAACTTTACATGACCCCTGACCCCATCTGCACAGATGCAATATGACCTGGCTGCCACCATCCATTTTGGCCTGTGGAGTAGATTCAATGAATTTTTATTACGCTGTATGTGTATGTCACTCGCTTTGACTCTTTCTTTTGATCCTCGTCGCGTCCTGGGTGTCTTGAAAATGCATCACTCTAAGATGAAGACGTTGAGCCATTGCAAGAGACGTCTTTAGTTTTGTATAATGTCTTTGAATTTGGTGTTTTTGGTGAATTTGAATCTGAAGAAATCTGTACAGGACATAGCACATATGGAGTTTGTTTGTTTGTTTTTTACTTTAAATGACAATTCCAACAGGATTGTGACAGGCAGATTTCCAACCATACTTCCTGGCAAACTGAAGTATAGATGGACATTCGAATTCTAGTCTTTTATAAATTTTGGCCATCTCATTTGACAATTTGGCATTGTCACTTGCAAAAAAAAGCTTGCATGTGTTCACATTTGTTCTTTCCAACAATTTCTGCCTATTCTGCTGATATTTTGGAGGCTTGGCAGCGTTTGTTGAGTTCCACGAGACTGAAAGTTTTCTAGAATCTGAGGAACTTTCGGTTTCATTTTTTACTGTTTATGAATTTTCAATTAACAACTCGGGCTTGCAACAGTTTGTCTTCTGCACCAGCAAACAGCCTGCTCGCTCCAAATGGAGATTTCATGGGATTGCGCAGGCATGATGGTTTCGGGGATATGTGGATGGACTGTCTGTCAGTCTGCACCACACAGAGATGTGTGTCTCCGTCTGCCATATTCAGTGTCTTTTCTGTTTCCCTCAGGAGCCTCTCAAATTGTCAGTGCCAGGCAACAACTATATGTTCCCCAGAGGGAGCCCAAATATCTAGGGAATCAGGCGTCATTTAGCCTGTAAGAGCCTTTTTCTTTGCCTGACACTCTGTATTGCCTTTTATTTCCCCCTCTCTTCTTCTCCCTCTATCCTCTGTGCCTCACACCAGTACAAGCATTCAGTCTCATTCGTTTTCACGTTAGGTGGTCTCATTCATTCTTCCCCCGACCTCCCAGCCCATCCTATTGATCAGTTTTTAATCTTTTTGTGTCTTAATTGACAATGATGCATAAGTGAATACAAGGCAAAGCTGCAGCTAATGATTGCTTTTATAATTGATTACGATAGTGGTATCGATAGTTTCCATTCATTTCAGCTATGAAGTGTCAAAAAAAGAATCAATCCTGACCTCAAACTTGATCTTGATGTTAAAAATCTGTGTGTATCATCTGTTCTCACACTCAAACCTTATCTCTGCCTTTTTCTATTTTCTCCACATTTTTGTAGTACAACAAAAAAATATATACAAGTAAAATGATTTGGAGATGAATGTTCCTGTATATTTTTGGTCCATGCCCTGTAATTACATTCTTATAATACTCTAAATAAGAAACAGAGTGTAAATTTAAGGACACATTATTTGTTTTTGTTCATAGTTGATGATAGCGTGTTTCAGCCCCTGGAAACTGCTCTCAAAGAACAGGCACAAAGTGAGAGAAGTCATGACTGTGATCTTGGCAGCACATCAATTATACTTTGATTTCAGGATTGGAGCATGAGCTCCCCTTCCAACTCATGGCCATTGTGTGTGCATGTGTGTGTGAATGTCTTTGGAAGTGCGGGATCTTCTCTTACCGTGTTTATATAACTGTACTTTATGTGCATGCTACCAGAGATGAGATGTATAAGACTACGTTTTAACAGCACAATCACAATCAACACAGAGTGCTAGATAATGTGCAGAAGGTCAGTGAAGATTTAAACAAATGCACTTGCTGTTTGTTCTCACAGAGCACTGTGTGCAAAAAGTTGAGAAACACAAAAGAAAGGTGTAAATACATAAATGCTTTCTCAGCCAATCAACATCTCATACCCTCTTTAAGTTGTCTGTGGCACATATCAAAAATTGATCACCAAATGGAGAGCAGATATCAGACCATCTTCTCCTGGAAAACGATATTGTTGTCTGGGAGGTGGGAGTGCCAGAGCTTTTATATATGGCATCCAAATATGCAGCCAAATGCAGATGATGTGCCAACGTTTTTGGATGAGGATCTCAAGAAAAGGTTCCCAGGAATGTTTGGTGAAATAATAGAGAAGAGAGGGATTTTTCGGAGGGTCCTCAGGAAGTCAGCATCAACTGCCAAGCATTCGAATCACATTGTAGAATAAGAAGTTTGAACCAACTGGTCTGATGTGCAGAGAAGCAACACAAGCTTCGATTGGATTGAGCATAATTTCATGTATGTTATGCTTTTGGTGTAGGATGTGTTTATGTTCATGTATATGAGCGCGTGAAGTGATTGGTTCTCATTGAAACTATTAATATCCACAAAGGACAATTTGTTTGTCAAACACGCATATGTTCTATCCCTGCACAACTTGTTTTAAATTAGAAAAAATTGCTTCTGTAATACATTCAAACATGCCACTCATGTAAGTGTGTGTGTGTGTGTGTGTGTGTGTGTGTGTGTGTGTGTGTGTGTGTGTGTGTGTGTGTGTGAGAGAGAGAGAAAGAGAGAGAGAGAGGGAGAGGAAAGCAACAGCTGTCAGGATGTGATGACTCAATTTCTTGACAAGCCTGGCACTGAGCACCGGTTTGGAAACTAAAGGAGTTACTGGCTGATGAGGAACTGCCACTGCCTATTAATTCAAGCAAAGAGAGGTTGTGTGTGTTTTATCTTGAGTGTGAGGAGAGTGCTACGCTTTTACCATTGCACATTAGCTCATCAGTTTGCCTCTGAGGGCTTGATTGGCATTAAATTTACATGCTCCCAGCAAAAAAAACAAAAAAAACATTTTGGTAAACCTAACCTTTTACCATGATGCTAAACTTGGGCTGGCTTTCTATTGTCTTCTATCCACAGTGTCAGCTGTAAAGGTGTTGTGGTATGTGTGTTCTTCCAAAGCTGTCTGGTACAGGATGTTCGAGTCAGTGCGACCTGTGACCCAAACAGCCAGAGTCAGAACAGTCTGTGTACGTCTATGTGAACCAGTTGTTGTCTGCAGCATGCTAATCGCTTAGCACAGTTAGCCAGATTAGCCATGCTCATGCAGTGTTGTTTGTTGACCATATGCCAGTATTTGAATGCCTTACCTGTTAGAGTAAGAATTATGAGAAATGAGCCACTGTCGATTGTTTCCATTTTTCAAAATAAATCACAAAAATCAGACCAAACCGTGACCCCAATCTGAGGTAGACCACATACCGATAATGTTATTGAATTCTACCATATCAGTGTTATTAAAAAATATAGGACATAATAATTTGTGAAATGACAATAAAGCATTTGTTCAAACACAAAAAAAGAACTATTATATTTTCATTCCTTGAATGGTCTTAGTAATTGATGGTATTAACTGTGTAATACCGTATACTCTGAAACAGTTATCATACGGTGAAAATCTCATACCGTTACCGCCATGGTTACACCCTTCATGAACTGTGAACAGCTAGCTAACCGCTTTGGGACAGGCCTGTGCAGTATTTGAAGTGATATTCCACTTACGCCATGCATGTAGCCTTGAAAAGTTGCTGTTTCCAGGCAGCACTTTGTCACAAAGATGGGAGTCTTGACATTAGCTATAATGGATTCCACCAGTAACATGTTGTCGCTGCAGAGAAAAAGCATTGAAACATTCCTAAAGGCTTTTCAAGCGCCTTCTGCACTTTTGTCGAATATCATCCATCTGTATTGTTCAGTGCTTTCCTTTTCCTAACCAAAACCTTACATTTACTGTTGATGTTGTCAATGGTGTAATATCTTTTTCACTGTGTTGGACATACAGTATCTTGGTCTTTTGTGCTGTTGTCCACTTATCAATGGAAATAAGACAAATACACCACCAAACAACAAACAGGAACGGAAGTATAAGCTACCAGGGGGAGATTGTATAACTTTATGTACAGTATGTGAACGCGCTGTATGCAGCAGACTCCACTGAGATCTGATTCAAGGTCGTTCAGTGGACAGAACAGTGTCCTCCACAGCTTATCTTCACTCAATCCCTGTATCACAACTGACAGAGAGAAAATAGCCGCATTCTATGTACAGTACAACACACACACACTAATCTATTCCCTATGAGATAAAGATAACCCCAGAAACCACAGGTAACACACAAACAAATCACAAGAAGTTCACTTTATCAGCAGCCAAAGGAGACCTGGCAACCTGTCTCCTCGCTATTGTTAATCGCTCTTTCTCTCTCTCTCTCCAGCCTCCATCTGTCTCTCCCCCCTTTTCTTACTCCCATGATCTCCCTCCCTCTCTCTCTTCCCCTCCCTCCCACTTCCTCTCTCCCTCTCTCACTCTTTCCTTGAAGCCCACAATTTAATAACCTCAAGTGCTGTCAGAGGAGGCATTGAAAAATGGCTTCTATAAAACATAACGGCCTTAATCAGAGTGCGCCGAGGATTCTCCCTGCTGCCGCTGATTTCACTCCCCCTCCCTCCTCGCTCCCTCCAATCCCCGCCTCTAATGAATTAATGTTGAAATATGCAGGGGCTCAGTAGTCATTAGATGTGCGCCGTGAGACGTGATTTAAGATGGCTGCCTTTATGTGTCTGCCAGGCAAGATGGAGCGGGACGGGCCTGGCTGGACAGTGATTGTCTTGGCTGACTGAGTCGAAAGTGCTTTAAGACCGCTCCTCGGTGAGGGTTATAGGTTACAGTGGAAGCAGCATTGTTGTTCCGTGGTTCCTTTTTAAAGCGGGGGAAAGCGGGGAAGTGCTTCAGATTTCAGGGATCTTCTTTTTGTGTGATTATGGTCGTGAGTCGAGTGGAGTTCAGGAGACTTTATCCACTGGCTCAGTATAGCATGTTTTAGCTACGGCCTGGTATTCTGTGATAATATGTGGTCCCATCATGCTTGAAAAGCAGGGGCTAACTGCTCTGACCTGTAATATTATGGCCCTGGAAGCGGGGCCGAAACGTGACATCATGGTAAACTGCTTAATGTGCGTCGGTCATGTACAGAGAAGGCAACAGTTCTCAAAGCATTTCTGTTTTCTTCTTTCGTTGCTTCCTGGCTTGTGTGTAGCATTCGAACAATAAGAATCAATCATGATCATACATTTAGAGCCGCGTTAAGTCTAATATTCACTCTCATTAGCTCTGTTCTTTGTCTCCACCTTCTTCTGAATATCTGGCTCTTGAGCTGCTTGACCTTGTTGCTACTTGTGTCCGCCTGATGTTTGCTACTGATCAGGTCATGTGCAGCAGCTTTTTAGAGCTTTTTCTCTGCCAGCTGCTCCTGAAAGCTACAACAGTGGTGAGTGAATCAAAACAGTGAAGCTATTTAAAGCCCTTTCACATTGTCACGTTGTTATTTTATGCATTGTAATCATAAAAATATTGATTAGAGCCGCTTGAAGGCACTTTACCTCAACACTTCCTGTTCCTGCTTCACATTAAATCGCTGGCAGCCGATAAGACGGTGGGACACTTTTTTTATGAAGGAGCAGCAGGAAGTGCTGACTAAATCATCAAGGTTAGAAACCAACGACTTTGATGAAGAATGGTTCATTTGTATATATTTGAGCAATTTTTGGTATAGTCTGATCAGATCTAATGTAGCAAGGAAGGAAGAGCAAAAAAAAAAATGCAGCAGCCAAAAACTGGTGCAGTTGCATTTTCTGTGTTTTCTGCACTTCTAAGTAATCTTTTAAACAAATATGCTAAAACTGCTCTGGTTTGAGCTTCTCACCATGGATTTTGCTGGCATTTTTGGCTTCTGTGTTAATAAATATGACAGTGTATTATGGGTTATAATAATCAGCAGATTAATTAATAATAAAAAGAATTTTTGCTTTCCTACTCATAGTACAGCCAAAGTATCAATACAAGTATCACAACCATGTGGAAATGTGAAGCTGTGGTGATGGAGGACATGTAATATATGTTGCTGCTATTGATGTTTCTTCTTTAAAATTCTAATTCGCTGTTGTTCACTGGAACCTTTTCTATGTTTTGTTAATCTACCATTTTCCATTCTTTAATGTCTCCATTAGCTGTCACGTGATGCATTCTTCACAGTCTGAGTCTCATACTGCAAACATCCTCATGGTAATATATTAATATTATAATATGATCTCTGTGAAAAAACTTAAAATCTAAAGGCTCATGCATCTCAGCAGCAACAAAATTCAGAAAACCCGTGATGCTTCTTCAATACAGGCCTTACCATCAAACACTCTTCAGACATGTATTAAAAAAAGGAACATCAAAGTGAAGATGCTGTAACTTTTCTGAACATTTTTTGACAATGTTTCATTACTGCTGGGCAGGTCTATAATCTATTTCCTTTGAGACTTCCTTCTTAAGTCGAGATCACACAATTATGAGAGCTCTCATTCTGACGGCAGGGCGGAAATTAATTAATAAATAAACACTGCATTTTTACATTCATCAACATGCGGTAAGAATAGCTCTAATTATCACAGGTGAATTAACACTTTCATTTTTGTGTCAAAAAATTAATTGTATCCCTTAACAGCTATTCCCAGGGGGAAGTTAAAGAAGGAGAATGGGGAAGGTAAAAGGAGAAAAAAAACACAACAGTGCAGACCACCAGGAGTGCTAATTGCTGCTTTCAAAGCCTTGCATCAGTGTTACCGTCTTTCCAGACGAGTGTTCAGTGTCCCACAGAGAGATGCTGTAGGTAGAACCTTGTTACAAATACACGGATGTCAAGTCTTGATCTCCGGGACCTGGCAGGAAACTTCTCTTCATCTTCACTTAACCAGGCAAGCTGACCGAGAACAAGCTGTATTTAGAGCAGCAACAGTGTGAGGTAACTATTATAGTGAGGCAGGACTTAACTGCCTCAGTTATGTGTGGCATTTGATTAATCAACTAATCATTGGAGCTCTCAGTGCTAGCGATGTTATCCATGGAGGGTTGATCTTGGACAACTGGACTTGATTGTAGTTACTTGAAAATATTTCGCCTCTCATCCAAGGACGATGTCGTCTTGGTGAAAGAGATCCAGCCCCCCTTGCATAACCATGACCTGGATGACTGAGAAAGACAGAAATGATTGATTTTGTTATGCATTCCATCTATAAAAGAATTTTATTGGAAGAATTACTGGAATACTTGTTTCAGCTGTGCTGTTGAGTAATGTTTGCTCTTGTTTGATAGATAGAAAGAATAGAAAAAGAGATGAAACTGAATAACTTTTGACACAATGGTTGGACTCGATCATCTTTTTTTACGGCTGGGTGTGTATTTGTTTGTCTGACTGATAGAATGGCTGAGTGGACATGCCCTACATGTGTGCCTTTCACTCTTTTCCCATTTTGTGTGTTAATGTCTGCGTATGTTTCTATCTGAGCTGTGACTGAATGACAGTGAGTGTGAGTGAATGCAGGGATCACTTCATGCATGCACACTGCGTGCATGTGTGGTCAACCCACTGGTGAATACCACTACATTAGCAAGGCCATTAGCACATTTAGCTGCCTGTAGGGCCCGAGTGTTAGTGACACGTTAGGGTCCCCCCTCCACTTAGGCACCACATTTGATAGACAGGACTGACATGCCAGGTGACAGTAATGTCACTGTGTGGCAGCGAGCAGTGCCACTGCTCTGGAGACCACATGAGATTGTTGGTATTCCATAAAAAAAATAAAAAAAAGGTTGCTGTCAAGCATATCATTACAGTAACATTTAAGCAATAATAACACAAGAGGGAGATATAATATGAACACTGAGGTGCTGCAGTTGTAGACTCAAGGCTATTTTGTGGTACTGACTTTTACAGTGCGATAAGTTGTCGAGACAACTATCTGACCAAAAAGGGTTCGAATCTTCTCAGCGCATCATCTTAAGTCTGGCAAGACTAAAGTTTGTGTAGCCAAAGCCTGATACGCAGCAGCTCGTTCCGTTGTGCCATAGAACTATTAAAAAATGCATTAAAAAAGCACATTGTTTACATTGAACATAGGTACTGCAGTTTCCTTTGTGTCGTTCCCACATACAGCACGCTGTCCTGCTGCTGTGAATACTCACCACAGTACCATATCTATGACTAGATGCTACTTTACAAGATACCAATTACTTCACTGTGGACGAAGCTGAGGAACAGCAGAACTACCCTGAGGAGAAACCTAGTTTGGTTAACTAAAGCTACTCAGAAAAAGTAGTTCAAAGTACTTTGTAAAAAAAAAAAATCCATGGGTACATGATGATATGAATTTAAAACACTTGTTTGCAGGTCATACATAAACCAGAAAAATATACTACCCTACTATTCGTGGGAGTCAGCTATTCAGGACTGTCAGCTCTGGTTTTGTATGCAGTGTCCATCAGTCAGACACTCGCCTTCCTGAAACTAGAGTCCAGGTGGGGGTATTGCACCAATTGACACCTAATATATTCAAGTGACGAATGCTTTGCCTGGGCATGCCTTCACAGCGGTCAGGATGAAAGAAATGATGTACTTCACTTTTCCCCAGCACTGTCCGTGACTGGAAATAGCTCCAAAAACAAATGCACTGTTTGCTCGTATCTGAGCACTTATTGTTAAAAACTACAGTGCCCAGCTGTTTTTGGAAAATTAAATAAAAAAGAATAAAAGTTTATGTCTTCCGTAGGATTCTTTTGGCTTGCGACAGAGAGCCATAGAGAGGGTTGGGAAGTTAGAAAATATTAAGAGACAGACTGGCATGTTGTTGGTGCCGCGCTGCTATCACATATAAAGGCCAGTAGATGTGCAGCAGTGGGAAACTTTAAAGGGGATGTTCCAGAAGCAGATTGGACCACGACCACTCTACCTCCTGAGCCACAGCCACCTGGAATTTAAGCTTTTCTGTATCTAAAAACAATGCAGAGTACTTGCAGTAGATATATAGTTGGAGTGACTAAGAAGATAATTACCCCAGCTATACGTCTAAGCTGAGGTGTAAATTAAAAAAATACATTTTATGCTGTCAGTGTCGCTGTCAGATTCAACCGTAAGCGTAAATCTAAGTGTGGATGATGTGAAGTGCTCCTCAATCTTGGCTCAATATACTGCTCACTGCCAGTTCACCAAAGATGAGGCCATTTGATGAGCTAAGTTTGGACACAAGAGCCTAATGGTGGCGTTAAAGAGGAGAGGTGGGAGAATAGATGGCCGGACATCAGTCACTTTAATCACCTGTTTCATTATTCAGTGGATAGGTGCCACCTGGTCATACATGAAGGGTGTCAATGGGATCTGGGATCTGAAGAGGAGTGAGACATCCTAAAGGAGAGCTGTGGTGACTCTCGTCCAGTCCGGAGAAACCTCTTTATTTTAGCAGCAGCAGGGACACATTTGTCTGCCTCAGCGACTGTGTGTGTGTGTGTGTGTGTGTGTGTGTGTGTGTGCGCGCTTTTTGAAAGATAGGAAATAAAAGAAATTGATTATATCTGTGTTGGTTCGATTCATCTTTGGAAATTAGGTCATTTTTTTTATCTCCACTGTAGATTGCATCATTATGATGAAAATCCGGACAAATTGTGTTCGCAGGGGTTGGAAGGTGCAGCGGTATCACAATCTGTTCCTTCAAGTTCTGCTTTACTTTGTGTTTTGGCTGATTGAATGATTGGGGGCAGCCAGATGCAAGCTGGAGTCCTAGTTGGGTCTGAATCTGGATCAGCTTCTTTTTCTGCATCAGATCACGTGTTAAGTAACTAAGTAAGGCAGTTAGAACTATCTTGCATATCTTCATTTCTGCATAGTGCAGATTAAATGATAAAAGTCCTGTAAAACAGTGAATTGACACTGGCTTCCTTTAAAGATGCCCCATGCTTGTAAACAGTTCACCTGAGCTTTGGTTTCGTTGAAGGACAGCACTAGCAAAACTGACCTCAGCTCCAGTTGAAACATTTGAATTTGGGGTAAAGGTCAGGATACAGGAAAGGTAACCCATGCCGATGGGATGATCCACACCCTCGCATCTCAATGCAGTGCTACGGTCCACTTTTCACAGGCACGCACCGCAGAGGAGATAAGAGAGAGAATAAGCTGTCAGCGGGCCGAGTTCGCCAGTCCCCTCTATATTCTTCACATTACTACAGAGGGAACAATGTGTCTGCAGTGGCAGGTGGCCATAGTTCATAATGTGCTGATGCTGACCAAGTGTCAGTTTGATCCATGGGATCGGTGAGTGGGATGGGGCTGTGGCTCCTGAATCCTTAAGCAAGCAACTGTGTGGTGCTCCTATGGGGACGGTCGGAGACATGATACAGATGAGACCGGCAACTATCTGCCTAATGGCAGACAGATACAAGGCGGGGGGGGGGAAGAGGGAGGAAGACAGTATGCAGGACAGATGAAGTGTTGAGTATCACGTTTGGAAAAGGCACAAAGGCAGATACTGCACTTGTCATTCTGTGTTATTTGTCATCTCAGGCCCGTAACTCTGGAACTAATGTCCTGTATCTGTCCCACAAACAGTGAATATAAGTGTTTGCAGCCCGTTCTGGTTTGAACAGTCAGAACAGTTGATGTGTGTTTGAACGTACTGCTGATGCCGAAGATTTGCCTCATAAAACACTTCCGCCTTTTGGTGGTCAGCAGGGGCGTGTCCAGGGGGCGGCCTGGGGCGCCACGCCATTATTCTAAAGTATGATTGGCCGCCTGCTCGGTGAGAGGCCGAACTTTAGTTCGAACGAACTGCTTGAAGAGTATTTTTGAATGTGCTGGCTTTTTTTTGTTTCGTGCCTACTTTTAGATTTTTTCTGACGACTCAAAATATTGCTGTTTTTGCCCTTACACAGCAGAAGACAGTATTCATACTAAGCTGTTTACATGGCTAATGAAAATGAATATCCCACAAATATTCCTGTGTACATGCAGCCGTGCATACTGTGATTAACATAATGGCATACTGTGCTCGTAAAGGTCAGTGTTGCAGTATTAAGCATATCTGAAAACACGGTGCCATCCTGTCTTTCATAGTTTAAAAGTGTGTGTGTTTCTCCTTCCAACCGGAAATGTGAGCTTTTCTTTTCTTCATATATCTCTGCCCTAGCTTTGGAAACTGTGCTGTGCTGTATACATGTCCAAAGAATAGTAACAAATAATAACATCGGCATATCCCACAGAAAATGTTACATTCAGAATAAAGCCTAAAAGAAGAACGATGAAAATGAATTCTTAACAAAAGTAGCAACTTTATTTATGTCATATACTGATACCAGCTGATAGGAAAAATAAATATAGTTTCACCTGAAGCATAAGTGTTGTTGCTGTGGCTACCTGGAGTTTAATGTACCCTCAGCAGTGAGTTAGAACAATGGTCAAACTGTTGACTGGACTGTTAAAGGTGTCCTGATATTTTACTGGACACCTTGCAGCCAATCAGAAACCAGTATACTCTGTAGCCATGGCATAAGATAAATTGATGTTTTTGTGCCAGTAGTTCAGGCTACAGATGTGTGTGTGGCTCTGTGTGCAGCATTTACAATAAAATACTAATTTGAACATTGAGAATTGGATTTGAATTGACCACAGCAGCTTAGATAGAGACATGTGCTTCTCGTCTGCAGCGCTGACACGAATAAACTCAACTTTGCAGGGACGTAGTTAGGACACAGTTGTTTACACACACACACACACACACACACACACACACACACACACACACACACACACTCCTTGAGGCAGGTTTTGCGGTGAGCGATGAGCCGAGTGAGCGTGATCAAAGCAACAAAGCACAGCAGAAGAGACACACACACACACCCACACATCTTGAGCAAGAAAAAAAAGTATAACTCACACACACACACACACACACACACACACATCAACAGAGCTACTTTATCAGTCTTGGGATCTGACTCAACAGCATTTACATATTCAACAAACTGTCACATCCACAAATGCACACTGCAGCCCTCGGCGCTCGTTTGAAATACATTCATTTATTAAGTGATGAGTGAAATATTTACAGAGTGACAATATATTCCTGTCACCTAAACAATGCATGTGATCAGCTGTAATATGTTACTGCACGTCTGTGGATTTAACACAATGTTCACTCAATAAACCCGGATTGTGTGCGATGTAAAATTCAATAGCTTGAGTGTTTTTCGTTGATCGTGAAAGCTGGGAATGTGTTCAATGGAGAAGGAAGCGCTCAGATGAAATTTTAAAGAGGTTTCTCTTACAACTGAGAAAAATGCGTTCTTAATAGAATTGTGTGCACGTATGTATGTGTCTTAATACCGCTCGGTAATGTCGGTGGATTTACCCTGCACAGCATCCCTGACCCCAGCTCATCTTCCCTCGTTGTCGCTTCTCTCGACCTCCCTCCTCTTTCATTTCCAACTACTCCCTCATTCTCCCTCTCGCTCTGTCTCTTTCGGTCTTCCTCTGCGATTTATTGCACGGGGCAGGCAGACAGCAAAGAAACCTCCCTGTATGGAACAATCTGTCATCTCAACATTATCATCCAAACACACCGCCTTCCATATTGTGCTACAAGGGCTTGGGCAAATTGCTATTTTTATGGGACATGATAAAGGAAATGCTGCCTTATGTTCACATTTTTTACTGCCCAATGTTAGAGCAGGACATGCCATGATTCACTATATTGGAAACTACAAACGGGTGACAAATTAAAGGAAAAAGCAACATGAAGTAAGGCGTTGGGCCACCACATGAGGCCAGAACAGCATCAGTATGTCTTGGCATTGATTCTACAAGTCTCTGGAACTCTCCTGGAGGGACAGAACATCATTCTTCCAAAAAACATCCCCTCATTTGGTGCTTCGATGATGATGATTGAGGAGAGCACAGTCTAACATGTTGACCCAAAATCTCCCATTGGTGTAAAACTGGTTTGAGGTCTGGTGAGTGCAAAGGCCACAGATTCACATCATTTTCACGGTAATCAAACCATTCAGTGACCCCTCATGCACTATGGATGGGAGCACTGTCATCCTGGGGGAGACCACTCCCATCAGGATAGAAATGTTTCATCATAGGACAAAGGTGATCACTCAGAACAACATTGTATTGATTTTCAGTGATCCTTCTCTCTAACTGGATTCTGCAAAATGCCCCCACAGCGTAACAGATCCACTGGATCCCCTCACTGTAGAGGTCAAGCATTCAGTCCTGTTCTCTTGGTACAGATGTCCAGAATACGCAGAGGGATGACTCATCTGACCATATCACTTTTTCCATGTTTCTGTGGACCTGTGTCTTTGGTTTTTCACCACTGAACTCTCAAACGTGCATTCATCTTTGTAATGAGGGCTCCATGCACCACAACCCTACTATAACATCCCTCTCTATGTAATTGTTGATGGGCAGTTCTTGCTGACAGCATGATCACATCCTGCAGTGTCACCTGAGGAAGAGCCAATCTTCTGTTTTTCCTTACAAATCGCACTAATGCACGAGTCTCACTGTCACTAAGTGTATGCTGTTCACCACGATTTCAGACCCTATTTACTGATGTCTTTCCCTTTTAGTCACTGTTCCCACTGAAAGAGCAGCCAGTTGAGCAGCTCCTACAACCTGTGCCCCAACAATGAACCCTCTTTCAAAGCCACTTGGATCTTTTCCCCTTGCCAGACTCAGAATGAGCTGGGCCTGCTCAGCATTTTTCTACACGCCACACAGCATGATTGGATGTTAATTGCTTAATTGTACCATGCAGTGCACCTGTGTGGAAGCATCTGCATTCGTTATGTTTCTTTAATTTGTCACCCGTCTGTAGTTTGTGTAGTGTGTGACGTGTGTGAGTTGGTGCCTGTTGAAAGACAGAGTACATGAATATTGTTGTAAAATTGTCAGCCATTAGACAGGCTCTGCAGAGGTTTGATTCGATAGATCCTCGAGTCATGTCAGTCATAACAGCAACGAGGCACGTGAGTCTCGTACGGTTGGTTTGAACTGGAGGAAAAAAACGAGTGATAGATTAATCTCAGTTACAAATGGCGACACTGCTTTATATGGAAGATGTTTAATCTTGGTTTCACATAGAACCCACGCATATATATATGTGTTTCTAATCTATTTGGGTCAGCTACTGGTTCTCGTAAATCAAAAAGTTGAAAAGCCGGAAAGGGTAAAAGGGCAAAATAAAATGTGAGAGAGAGAGAGAGAGAGAAAAAAAACAAATTTAAAGGCAAAAGGCAAACCTATTACCATGTTCTGTGGGTAAGACGAGTGCATGTTGACTTCATCTGTCTGCTCTCTTTTCTCCTCTCCTCTCTCTTCTCCTCTCCTGTCTTTTTCTCGTCTTCAATCCTTCTCTCCCCGAGCCCTCGGCGTGCCTGACAGCCAGCGCCGCACCAAACTGACAGGCCCTCAAACCGTGGCCAAGAAAGCGAGCATTAATTAAGTCATTGCCGGACTGTAATTTCCTTGAGAAGTAAAAAAATTTCCTCACACGCGAAAAGGTTACCAAGACCTTTTCTGTGTCAAAATTACCATGCGTCATGAATATTAATGCGCTTAATGAAGACAACCTTTGGTTCATCAAGAATGTTCCAGTAGCAGGTGCCAAGCTGATAAACTCACTCGGTGAAGGCTGTGTTTTTTTTTTTTTTTTCTGTTTTTTCCTCTATCTCTTTCTTCTTTTTCCAGTTTTATGTCAGCTCCTTAGAGAGTCAGTTATTTAAATCAGCATCTTCCTATCAGAATTTACTGACTCACATGAAAAAACACACACACACACACACACACACACACACACACACTAAACACCTTCTCTCTTATTCACTTTTCCTTGGGTGTGTTTTTCAGGCTTGCTGACTTCGTCGTCAGAAATGTTGGTTTTAAATGTTTATCTCTCCGTCTGTGTGGGAGAGTAAGTGATTTTCGAAGGTACAGAGCTCGTGTGAAAACAGTTTTAGTTGAATTCAGTTAAAGTAAAAGTGCTGTTCTTTTAGCAGGACAAGTTCAGTCAAGCCTGTTAGCAAGCCAATTATATCCTGTCTTAAACATGCCTCAGACAAGCTCTCGCTGTCTTTAAAAAAATCCTCAGTGAATGTTTAAATATTTTAAAATGTCAATGGAAATCATTACATGTTCTTGGATTTCAAAGGAATTCTTCAGTTGGGGGGAGTTGGACAGTTTGAGTTAGACAAAAATCCTGAAAGCAGCTCAAAGCGAAGTGGAAGGATGAGGTTAGCTGAGTTTAGCTCAGTGACAGATAACATGTAGTGTGACGTTATCTTGAATCATCCATGTAGCCTGCCGCAGTTTGTGGTTCTCATGAGAACACACTGCTGGTAAGAAGTCCACGGAAAAGTCTTGTATTTAGTGAAAACCATTAGCAGGCTCGTTAGCTCACCAGCTAACTTGTCAGCAAATTTTGTCTTGAATGTATCCAGTGCAGCCTGTGTTTCAAGTCTGTTGTGCACCACTGGCATGCAGTAAGTATGTTAAAAAGAACTGAGCATTGTGCCTGTGCTGTCTTCAGTGTCACCAACAACCAGCACGAGTCCAGCGGAAAACATGGCAGGTTTGCAAAGGCCTCACATACAGCAGCTTTTTACACTGGTGTCTGCTCTCTTATCATTGCTCTGACTGTCCTCTGCATTAAGAGAGCTAACGATAAAAACGAGATGAGGATTCATATTAGAAATGAACGCGACCTTCATACCCTCAGATGTACACACATATGGTACATAAGAACCAGAAACACATCATGTGCCACTGACTTTATGGCTCTGGCTTTCCGTAGCCAGTGCATGACCACGCTCATGTGAATTTTAATTTTTACACATTGATTCTAAAAATACCACTGATTTGTAAAAAGTGATGGCGACATAATACTGAGTGAGAACAAGGTCACTAAGTGTCACTGACAGAGCCTTTGATCTCTCAGCGGTGTGGATGAGCTGCCCCTGTACTCCTCCTCCTCCTCCTCCTCCTCCTCCTTCTTCTTCTCCTCCTCGTCTACCGCCATGCCGCTGCCTATTATTTCCGTTGTGTAATTGAGATGCAGAAACATTGACAGAACTCATTTACTGCGATGGAGAACTGTGTAATGTGGAAGGGAACACAGATTATTACATCAACCCGCGCACACACACACACACACACACACACAGGCAGGCAGACACACACACATGTTGGTAAAGGAGAATGTAATTTGGCACCATGTTTGAAGAGCCTCTTCAATTGTTCTGCCAGGATTTGTACCTGTGGTCTCATGTAGCCAGGGAGGCAAAGGTGCGCGGAGGTGAAAACATGTTGGGTGATTGCTTCCTACACTGCTGGAGTGAGTGCTCAGGTGTTTATTATGAGAATCGCACATCAGTATGGCTGTGAGGGACTGGCTATTGAAATGGGATTGCTCTGTTGTCTGGTGCTTTCATTATGCCAACAAATCATGCGCTTAAACGAGAGAACGACAAACAGAAGCTAAAGCCTGAAAGACGGAGAAATCTCTCTCCACTCTTGTGTTTTTGTCTCGCTCTAACATCACTCCGCCCGTTCCTCCTGCATCAGGGCGACAAAGAAGGTGGTTCATCCTCTTGAGACAAAGGACCTCGCTGCCGCGCACACGGACACACTCTCAAACACACACACACACTCACGCACACATACACAAGAGCACCGAGGTCTGCTGTCATACACCTCTCATTAATTCCTACCTGTCAGCCAGCTCCCCCTACCGTATCGGCCCCCTGAAAGGTGACAGCTTTCCAATGACTGACAAAGGCTCTTTAGGTGATACAGAAGATCCCTAGCAACCGCCGGCTTCTGTAAAGTGCCCCTCAAATGTCACTTTTGCTGCTCTGAGACGTGCGCACACACACACCCACACATAGTATTTTTAAAACAGAGGCCTGCTCTCAAGTCTTCAACCATCTTTGACATCCAGAGGCTATGGATGTCACAGAGGCCTCAGCTCTTAAAGCTTTTAACATCCGAGAGAGATGGCGTTGTTTGACAGTGCTATTGGTGGATGCTATTGTTGCGTGTCGTTTTTTTCCCCCCCGAGTGCATTGGATTTGCTTGTTTTTTCTGTTGTAAGAGGCAGATAAGGAAGAGCGAGAAACAGAACCAAACTTTCCCTCCGTGTCCATTCAGCTGTCATGCGTTGAGTGGCAACGGCGAGCAATATTGGTGTCGGCCTGTGCTAGCTGGGAAGGGGTCAAGTACATAGAAATGTTGGCTGCTCGTATTGACGTCATTCAGCTGTCGAGGCTGATTCCAGAGTGCAACCTTACCTGTATTCAGTGTTATCTGTGTTGTAGAGCTGGTAATAGTGGGCAGAGATGTGTGAAATGTCTGAGTGTGGTAAAACTTCACACCTGAAGAAGGAAGAGGGAGGGAGTGCTTCTTCTTCGGGGCCCTCTAAGCTTGTGCTAACAGAATACAGATACATTATTGGGATACGCATGGACAATGCGCTCTGAAGAGATACAAAAAAAGCATCCAGATTTTTGCAGTAATATTCATCCCTCTCCGTCACTGCGCTCCATGGACCTTGTTACAATCAGTGAAATTCACTTTTTACACCCCTGATGTCCATTGAGGATAGACATCCATGCTTCTGTTTACAAATCATTGCCATTGCCACAAATTACATATACTGTTATATCTCAATTTAGCAATATCCATCCATCTATCTACATATCTGCTGCTTTTATGAAGCCAGGTGGATGGGGTTGCAGGCTAAGAAAGGTAGTCCACACGTCCCTCTACCCAGCAATGTTTTCCACCTCCTCCTGGGGGGTCCTGAGGCACCAGATGAGATATATAATCTCTGCAGCATGTTCTGGGTCCACCTCAGGGTGTCCCACCAGTCAGATGTGCACTGAAATCCTCTAAAGCAAGGTGCCCATGAGGCGTCCTGTTCAGATGCCTGAACCGAATTTTAGGAAAAATGCTCCACTAAAACAAACTATATGTTTCACCCCAAACAGCAGAGCTCTCCTTTATCATTGCAATACATTAATTGACCTGGAAGCGGCCTGATTGGGAGGAGTAAACAAAACAGTGGCTCAGCAGGAGGGCTGGTAAAGCATCTGGAACTAAAAGTTTTTCTAATGTATTTTTTAGTTTTGTAATGATGTAGTTAAAGTAAGCATCAGCGTTACACTGGTTGCTGGCTTTTATAACAGGAAATGTGTGTGTGAGGGAGAGAGAGAGAGGGAGCTTATCAAATTATCAAGTATTACACACTGTGACTCAAATGAAAATCACAACAGGGTATCACTGCTTAGAGAACAGCAGCCTTTGGTCTGTTTGTTCTCTGCACACTTTGAACCAAACCAAACTGGATGGTGCTGCAGATGGAGGAGTCATTATGCTTACTGACTTTACCTGGTCTGCATCGTGCACTATGCACTAGTGGTCAAGATGTCCTTTATCACAGGCTGTTTAGAGTAATAAATGTATATGTAATCGTGGCACTAAACTGATAAAGATCGACACATCAGATTTAATCACCATAATCATCTCGTTAGATGTTAACTGCTCTTAACAGCATGTAAAACAACTCAAATGAGTCTTGAGTCTGAGATTTGACGCTCCTCGCGTGAAAATCTTTTGTAAGGAAGAAGATGAAGAAAAGCAAGTGATGTTAAGATATGAAAAAAAAAAAGTGCCCCAGAAAACCAATTATCACAAGAAATGGAGCAAAATGATTTCACATTCTTATGCGTGCAGAGGATGTCGTGCAGGTTTAAATTAACTCCATCAGTAAACCAGATGATTACATTCAGTAAACAACCACAATGTGACGAGGGCTCTGAGCACACAGCCGGCTTCTATATGCACTCAGATTGGGTTTCCTGCATTTGAATACAAATAGACTGAATGTGCAGGTGCACATTTATAAAACTGAGCAGTGTAGTATGTCCGCTTTATGCAGTGAATGGTCGAGATGACATTAAAATGCATTTTTAACCCTTTTAGATCACATTCCTGGTCACACTGCGATACGTTTTTATATATAAAAAAAAACAATTTCTTTATATTCTTACATCAAAATCCAATTGTTTTCTTTCTGTTAATCAAAATATCCACATCTATCTTTAACTTTTAGCTGTACAGAGCTAAGATTCTTGTGTTAGCTAGCAGCAGCATGGTACATCGGTGTGCCTTTGGATCTTTGCCCTCTGAAAACTTGTTCAGTTTCTATAAAATATCTTGGTTACACGACTGCTGGTTAGAATTTATTCCCTTCAAGGGAAGTTGTTATCTGTGACTGCTCCAGCATTTTACAGTGGACTGCTTCTGCAACTCCATGGAGCATACGATGGGCTTCGTCTCTCTCTTCACCTTCAGGATAGCATTAGCTGACCCTCCACCTCCTGCAGTTCGAGGGGTACATCTACCTGCTCTCTTAAAGGGGGTAACGAGGGTGTTGAAGGGGGCGAGGAGTCTTCTGTGATTGAATGGAGGCCAGCATGCAACACTGAATCAGCGGAATTCTCCATGTTTATGACGTTCCCATTTTTCAATGCTCAAGTCAACGTTATGTCCAGCTGGCCGGTCTTGTTTCATAAGGACATACGCCACGATACAGAAACTAGATACTCTCTACACGCTGTTTCATCTGCACATTAAATACTCTCATGTTGATTCCGGTGGTGAAAACACTCGAGGTTTTCACTATAATGCGCTTTATTTCCCCGTATCTTCTCATTAATCGGTTTCCAATGTTCTCTGCTTTGGAGTCAATAAAGTTGAACTTTGAACCTTGTTGCATGATTCCTTCAGTTTTACAGTCTCAAAGGCCAAGCGACTATCACCCCTCTGTTGAGAATATATGGCTCAGGGATCCCTGCAGAAATTAATTATATAACCTAGCTCAAAAGTTCACGGTGCATGAAAAACTTAATATGCATGGCCTTCACCTTTACAGGCTCATAAAATCGTAGAATTGTGCTTAATTTTTTTTATAATATGACAGAGATAATTTATTAAGACTGGCATATATTAATAGGACTCTACATGGATGAGACTTTAAAAAGTTGGGTTTGATGCCCACTCATACAACCACAGAAAAGGTCAATAATATTTTTTAATACGGCTCTAATGACATTCACGTTCTTAGTCGCCACTTTTAAATTGGACTTCATGGATAGCAGTGGAATTACTACTACTACTGTATTTTGAAAAAATCAGCGTGTGTGTGTGTGTGTGTGTGTGTGTGTGTGTGTAAAACTCATTGAAATAATGGAGGTATTTCTGTGATCACTGATTTAATGAGATAACTTCTGCACAAAGAGAAGTACGGTTGTGACTTTATACAAAGACTTACAGGATAATTGTGCTCAGATTTTGTTAACGCTTTTTCAGTTGATTCCCATTAAAGTAACAGATATTTAAAGTCTATAATGTAAAAGATGTACCTCTAATTACTTTCTGAGGATGCAGCTTATAATGTGTTCGCTAACTCTATCTGTAAGCAGCAAAGTGAACCTGTAAGTCTGTCTGTAATGCAGCACATCATCATCATCATAGAGGACACTGGCAGTTTAAATATTGTGTTAGACAGGAGCCGTGTTTTTTTTTTTATTTCATTAAGAAATATGTGTCTAAATATGTATATTTTTATTTAAGTATATCATTTTATTTTCAGTTTGTGTGTCTGCTCGGCGTAGGTGGGATATCTCATACCTCACTTGTCTGTTTGACCCGTATCTTCACCGTGCCATCTGTGTGAAAAACAACCTAAGCTGAATATGAAAGAAAGGTGAAATGGCCACTGGTGAAGCGCTCTTTATGCACACGTGCGTATCAGTTGGACTGATGAAGTCAGGGCTGTGCATGTACTCAGACCAGGGCAGGTCTGGCAGCTCTGCCTACTACTTGATTACGCCACTCTGACAACCCAGCAGCCTGGTAAGGTCAGGCCCTACAGAGTGTCAGAGAGGTGGGATGATGATGTATCTCTCTGATGCCGCCGTTTTTCACCTCTTGACTTTGTTGTTTTTCTCCTTTGCGTCAGTGTCAACTTTTTGCCCATCTGCTGGGGACGTGTCTCCCATCAGAACTGGACAGTCGCACAGTTAACCCTCTGTGGGCCTGGAACAGAGCAGTGCAAACATTTCTCCTCGGCTGGAGTAAAATATTCACTCTCTGTTTAAATGAAACACCGAACATTTGCTAGGAATTGTCCAATTTGTTTCATTAGATGTCAAAAATATGACATGTGACAGCTGAAATCTGTTTATCGAGACGTTTGAAGTCAGCCACATTAGGTGTCTATGGACAGACGTCTGACCTAAAGGCATCATTTAGAGACAAGAGGCTGCTACTGGCCTAATAATTTCATTTCAGTTATTATTACTCAGTTATTCATTATTTTGATCTGCTGAACAAATCAAATCAAAGGAAACTGACGAAGCTGCAGACTGGAATATAAAATCACAGCATTAAATTCCTAACCTCTCCACCTTTCCTCTCTGATTTGAGATTTTTGTGCACAAATCCCAGAAGAGTCGGACAGTCGAGATTAATCATGTTCTGAATGCAGAGATGCATAAAGTTGATGTTTTCTCCATTTCTCCTGACAGTGAAACTGAATCTTGACTTTGTATCCTATTGATGACAGAATCCCATTGATGTGCGCTGTGCAGGTAAGGGCATTCGGGGTCAAAGTTCAGTTTACATTGCTGCAAAATCACGAGAGAAGTGAGGAGCATGCATGCCACTATGGCTCACGCAGCTGCTCTCTGCATTGGAAATAATGGCTTTGCTTTTTTTTTTTTTTGCTTTCAATGTCACAGTTTGGTGTGAAAGCCCTGTTATTGTGATGCATCACAAATGCCCGTGTGTGTGCTACCTTCTCCTCGTGAAATTAACAGTTCTCTCCAAAAAGTCCAAACTGCAGCTCTTATCTCATTGTTTAAATTTGCCCACAGTATTTACCGTCCGTTCTCAACAACGTTAAGTGTTTAATAGCAGGTCCTGTGTCTGACAACAGGTATTTAAGTGGTGCATTGGACCTTTGTTTATTTATCCTAACAGTGATGCCGTATGCACCAAATGAGGTGGTCATTTTAAGAAAGACAAAACTTTATATACAGCTGGCTTTATGGCTGCACGGTGTCAACAGTTTACAGTGTGTTTATTAAGTCACATACGCTGCATTTTTATCACAAAAACAAAGAGATGTACTCTTCTCCAGGATGATTGCAAGTGGCTTGTAGGTGACAACAGCCGCCGTGATCCGGATGTCTTGCCCTGAGCCAGTCGTCCTGTGTGCTGCTGCCTCTGTTCAGACGTCTCTTGCTGTTAGCGTGTAATGGTGGATATTTCACCTGATAACGCTGCAGACGTCGCCAGAGAAGCTGAGGTCAGGGAGTCGGCTATTCTTAGCATGACCTCGGTCGTACTTTCCGTTATGTCTGAAAACAAATGGGTATGAATCAGACTCAAATCGGAAAATGAGAGCGTAAACTGAGGGATGAAACTGGGATCTGTGTGTTTGTCAGATAATGTGACTCAGGACGACACAATAGGACGCTGCGCTGCCAGATTTCTCCCTTTTTCCTCTTGGTGTATCTCTGCGTCAGCATCTCTGTATGAACAACAGGAGGGGAGGGAAGAATGTTCTGTGAGTGTGTGTGTGTGTGTGTCTGTGTGTGTGTGTGTGTGTGTGTGTGTGTGTGTGTGTGTGTGTGTGTGCTCAGGTGGCAGATACCCTAGGTAAATCATTTCAGATCCATTTATTCAGAAGCCTGTGTGCAGACGACACCTGCACAACGCTGCCAAAGAAGTGCCAGGATGTCAGCGACTTCGTTTGTAGCTCTGACCCCCCCTCGGCTGGCGTGTGTGTGTGTGTGAATGCGCTTGTGTGTAAGCATGTATATACTGTGTCTTTATTTGCGTGTGCTACTATTCTGCGTCTTTATGTTAGGTGGCTCAGTCAAATGTCTTATTCAGAGGGAGAAATAACAGCAGGGGAAGCTTCTCTGTCATCTCAATGGCTGTGTTATTGCCGTGCTGCTTTCAATGACTCCTGCTTTAAATCTAGCTTCTCCCCCGAGGATGAGTAGTTAATTTAATTACTATAATGAACAAACCGATGCTAAAAAGGAGGATTCTTTGGTTCTTAAATAGCAAATTAATTTTTAAAAAGCCCAAGATAAAAATTAATGGTATTTTTAGTCCGGATGAATTCATATTTTTTGACATGACAGCTGTCTTAAATCTGTGTTCAAAATGAGCTCGTTTGCGTGTGTCATTTGCGCGCTGACAGTCAGTTGTGACAGTTGTAAAGTGTTCTTGAAAAAGCGGCCGACGTGGACACTCAAGGCAGCCAGACGAAAGATTTGCAGGCTGTGATGTCTGTGTGTCAAATTACTTATCTCGCTAAGCATATGCTGGCACTTCAGAATCATATACTTCAAACCCGCAGCCTTCAAAAGCGTCAAAACGGACTTTCTTATTCAGCACATCAGTCATGTAGCCACCAGCAAAATGAGCGAGATGTCATTTGCACTCAACAAAAAGCTTCCGGAGACATTTAAAGACACTCTTGATGACTGTTTCAATTTGGAGAGACTGTTAATGATATCGTCTCAGCTGCGTTTTTCTGAAGATACAAGTGAACGACAAAGAGCACTTAGATGTGCACTTCAGCTGAAGCTTTGCCAATTATTAATTTGAATCCTGAAGACAATTAGTAAATCACTGCGGCACCCATTATCCAGCTGTTGCCCTGGATTTCTGTATTTTTGAAGTGTGAGCCAATCTTGGGGTCAATTTAGTCTGCCACTAATGACGAAACATGAAATAATGATTCTCTCTATCACGCTATCACACATGTTGTGTGAAAATAACAAAGGCCTCTTTTGTGTGATGAGCCTGAAATAAAAAAACAGATAATATTGACCTAATAATGGAGAAAAACAACAAAAATATCTTTACCAAACACCTGCTCTGCTTTCTCATTCACAGCTTGCTTTTGTTTGAACCTCCCTCCATACTCTTGCATGAACGCCAGTCCTTGAGCTAAGAGCAAATATCCCACTTGGTTTGCACTGTTCAAAGTGTTAGAGAGGGTTAAACTATTTCATTGCACTAATTGGCCAGTGTCATTCCTGACGTTTGGATAAACAGCGGAAAAGAGGGAAAGCTGAGACAAATGATGGCTAATTAAAGTGGTGTGTGTACGTGTGTGTGTGTTGCACAGACAAAAACCAGCTGACAAAAAAATGGAGTGACGAAACACCCGGCTTGACAAAAGCAACAACTACTACTTGCCATGGAAAGTTAAGACGAGAGGGAAAAAAAAACTCTACTTTCTGCTTTCTTTGAAATCCTCAACTTCTCTCTAATTGGGTTTCATTCAGCGCTGACTGAGAAGGAAAGGGAAACAATGATTGGACACGTTTTACTTTCAGTATTTTTGGCAGAAGCAAGCAGTTTTTAGGCTTGAACTAGGAGTGTTTTATCTGGGTTAGAAGTTTCATTCCGGCAATTTACTATATTGAATGAGAACTTTCATTAAAAAGCGGGCGAAGGTGCACAGTGGGTATGAATCTTTCTCCCCAGTTATCGCTGGCCCTCACTGCTTCAAGTGATCTGATAAAACAAAACTCACACAGAAATAGTCACCGCGTAGTCATGAGAAAAAGACAATAGAGAGAGAGCAGAGGAAGCGAACTCTTAAAATGAGCTGAGGCATGTCTGAACTCCGACCCACGGGGGACATTTGTTCTCAGAGGTAGCGCGTTGGCCCACCGCATCATCCCCAGGGAGGTATCTTCCTCACCATTTCTCTGCTACTCTGCAGCACCGTTTCACCTCGTGTTATAGCCTCTCTGTGTCTGACTGACTAACACATGTGGACGCACGCACATAAACGCACACACTCGCTCGCACACAATCCGTCAAACACTCGCCCAACCCCCACCTCGCCTCTTTTCTCGCATTTGACCACTTGTCACAGGATGTTTATGGGCCATTGTTTGCAGTGCTGATGATCATTGTCACCGGTTGATTCCATTACCCATAGCCCTCTGATGGATGGGGCCTACGCTGACGTCCACTGATATGGGTGTCCTTGACCACAGGGGCAGACGCAGTGAACGGAGGGGGCAGCTGGCTGCAGAGTTGCGTCTTCTCTTTTTTAGAAATAGAAATAGTAGAAATGTGTGACGGTGTTTGGTTTGCAGGCGTGGTGAGGCAGAGGAGCTGATCGATTGATTGTTAAACAGTGTTACCCCAAAGTGGGATTGGTTTGCAGTGTGTGGTTGTGAAATTAAGAGCATACACAGGAAAAACAATCAAGAACAACCCTTTAGGGCCACAGAAGCATTTTCTGATCTGACGCGCCATCGTTCGTCTGCACGAGCTGAAGTCGGTACAAATCACTGCAAAAACATATCTGCTCTTAACTGTGGTGAAAGTTTTGTGAGGTTTAAGAAAACATCATGCGTAGGCATCGTGGTTTGGGTTAAAATGACTATTTCGCTAAAGTTAAGGGAGCTTCGTCATCATGGCTACAGTAATAAGCATGTGGTCGAGCTTAGGTAACGATCGTGGTCATGCATGTTGATTGACGGTAGGAAACAGGAAGCAAACAGCTGTCTCCTGTAAGTCCGACCTTTTGTTGACTTTACTACGTCACCTGACTTCCTCCTCTGCTCCTGACATAATTACCACGCTGGCTAGACAGCTTTGTCACTTCAGCGTAAACATGTGTTATTATGGGCCTCAGACGGCTTGTTCTTCGTTTTTCTTGGACACCCACAACCAGTGACAGCATATATGTTTCATACCTCACAGGCAGAAGGAAAACAATACAATAAACAGCGCGGACGACTCAACACGTCCTCATACCTAAACGACGGAATAGGTCATATATCTGACCGGTGGAGAGTACCAGCGATGGGCGTACCAATCCTCGGGCTGATGCCCACGATGGCTCTGCTGCAGAGGAAATATGATGAGGGTGAGGATGAAGAGGAACTGATCCAGAGGCATTTTTATTCCTGTGCTACAGTGTTTTGAGTTGAGTTATTCAATTTTGAGTTAATTTCCAGTTTGTCCTCCAAATGTGCCCAAGTCTAAATTGAGCACACCCATGCAAACACACACACACACACACACACACACACACACACTCTGGACACCTGCTTTTTGTTGTTATGTAGGGCACACGCTTTTTGGTTTGTTTGTTTTTCTTGCCTTTTGGTTTGGAGAGCAGAAGGCACCACACTGTTGTTTCATGAACAATTGAATTTCAGATTTTTTTGCCTGCCTATCTGTTTGACTGACAGTTGTATTGATCACTGAGATAACATTGACTTGGAATGTAGTTGGTTCAATTTTTTTGAAAAAATAATGCTAATAATAATAATAATAAGCTTCTATGGAGGAAACTGCTTTTGCCATGTTGCTGTAGCTTAGCTTGCTGCACTTTCCAAGTAGCTTGCCCAACACTGCCTCTTGGTTAGGTTTAGGAAAAGATCCTGGCTTGGGTCAAAAATGTTATTGTCACCAATAAGTCAGTGTTGACATGAAGAGCAGTCTCCTGGGTCAAAGTCCTGTGTGTGTTTGAGCCATCCGTCCACACCACCTCCACCTCGTGGACTCTTCTTGCTCTTTATACAACATCACCTGACATCCTCCTTTGCTCCCATCGTATTAATACAGCCACTGTACGTCGTGGCCCAACAATAAACCTAAATATGAGTTTTAATAACCTCCTTGCAAAGTCAACCTATACAGCCGTTTATATTAGTGGTTTGATCGTTAATGTTCGGCAGGATGTGAGGCCTTCAAGATTAACATGAAAACCAATATAAAAGAAAAAGGGGGGGGCTTTTTTTGCTGAATTTAAAGAACTCTGCAGTGTTAGTTGATGTCCTGTCTTCAAACACATCACTTAAGTCACTTTCCATTGGCTCTACTGAGAGTATTTTGACAGAGAGATGTGTAATCGTGCTCTGTTAATCGAGTTTTACATACTCTGATTACAACCTTAATTCACATAATATAACTTAAAGAGTTAACATGATAGATGTAGTCACTTGTGCTGGTCTTAATCACATTATTGCAGTGCATGTAAACACACTGAGGGGCTGCCTGCAGTCCGGCCTCCCGCAGTGCTCAAGTGTCACAACATTATTTGAACATTTCTCCACCATCTCATTGAATTAGTGCCCCCGACTCACTGAAACAGATGAGCTTGAAGAGAAGGAATCGATCAGAAGTCGCACATCACAAGCAGACAACTGCAATTACTGATGGGAGAAGATGGGCTTGGATTTAACCAGGGTGAGGCCGCGGTGCAGTGCCAGTGAAGGATTGGCCATGCTGTTGGGTGACGGGGGATGAGGCAGTGTTGATAGCTCAAACATTTACAGCGGCTCCAGCTATCGCCATGTTTCACCGAGCCTGGGCGCCATTGATCAGGATGATATCTGGCTGAGGGGAGCGTGTAGTTAAAGGCACATGTTTAACAAGCTTCTCCAGCATTTCCCAAAAATTGTCACATAAAGACTTTCCATTATTATTCTGAACAAAGATAAAAGAGTCGTTTTCTATCCCTCAGATCTATCTTTTGTCACCCATCCTCACTGGGCAGATTACTTTTCTTAGGAAACGCCTTTCCTGGATCAGATGCAATATTGTTCTGAGATAGAGACGAGGCCGCACGCTGCACTCTGAGGTAGAAATTAGCCCCATTTTATTAAAGGGTCTTAATGATAGTTGGGTTAAACCATTTCTATGACTATCAAATGCACTGTTTCGTCCTTGTTCGTTTAAGACAATGGCAAAATGCGAAAAGACAGGAAAATCCGAGCCTCCAATAAAACTAACATTAATAGCATTGCAATATGCAAAGCTATGCTAATTTTATGCACACTGTCAACCTACATAGTGGCCGTTCTTCGTTCGTTTCAAAAGATATGACTGCAATTAGACGACAATTGATTGAAATCATTTGCGTTTTATGATTCGGTTACTTTTGAGAGCTGACAGGGTGTTGTACAATTCAGTGACAGTATATTTCACTGCACGGGGAGATTAACTGCTATTATTGACCCTGATGCAAACCAACGGGTAATACATTTCAAACAAACTACTCACTATCTGGCTGATTTGCATGTGGTGTGTCATTTACCATATTCCCTGATTACCTAATGATTTATGCTTTAATATAATGCACAGGGGCCTTTCAAAGCAATATGCACACCTTACTTTTACAGTGACTTAACATGTCGGAGACAGAGAAAAATTGAAATGATAGTTTAAGGGCTGCGGGGAGAAGAGAAGTCTTATCAGTTAAGACTTGCTTTGTATGTAGGATTTTTTTCCCCTTCTCTCCTTGGAAGGCTGGGGTGCAGTTGATGAATTCTTAAGCAGATCTCGCTGATAATTGTATTTCATAACTGTCATGCGGAGAGGGACTGTCCGCTGAGAAGCTATTTGTGTCACTGCATCTCCCTCCGTCTCTCCCTCTCTCTCTCTCTGCAGCCTCTTCAATAAAACTCAAATCACGACAGAGATTGTTAAGTCTACCTCCAAGATTATTAAATCCAAATGGAGAATTTATGGGTGACACTTCATAACAATTAATCTGAGATGCTTGATTAATAAAGTTCGCTCACCCCCCCTCCGTCTCTCTCGTTCTCTTCTCTCGTCACCCTCCCCGTCACTAAAGTTGTCCTGTTTGAGTGGGATGAAGGAGGAGGGGAACAGACAGGATGGTTGTCAGGGACGACATGAGTGTCATTCTTTTTGATTAATGGAGCATTGTGACCCCGCCCCTAACCCTCCTTCTTTCCCAGCATGCCCACTCTCACCTCTTCAGAGTCCCCCCCCCCTCCCCACCACCATCACCAATAACAGGTAAAAATAGATGTGGGCCAAGTTCTGCTCTTCATTTGGATTCAAGGTAGACGACGTATGATGGGAGACAGAGTTAAGAACGGAAGAAAGAAATGGAGGGAAAGAAGGAGTGAAGGAAAAAAGAAATGTAGAATGAAGGAAAGAAAAATAGTAAAGAAAAAATGTGAGATAAAGAAATTAAAGATGAAAGAAAGAAATGTGGAATGAGGAAGGAAAGAAAGATGTGAAAAAGGAAAGAAAGAAAGGGAAAATACAAAACGAAAGGAGAAATGTGAAATGAAGGAATGCAAGATCAAAGAAAGGGAAAGGGAAAGTGGAGTAAAGGAAAGCTGGAGGTAAAGGAATAAGAAGAAATAGAGCGATAGAGACTAGAGCAAAAAAAAAGAAAGACAGACAGAAAAGAGAAAGAACTGATGAAAAAAAAATGGAGAGAAGCTAAGAAAGATGTAAAGAAATAACAAACCAAAGAAATGAATGAGGTTAGAAAGGGAAAAGCGGAGAGAGAGAAAGAGGAGGCAGAAAGACAGATTTTTGGAGAATGTCACCTACCTAACCTTGTCACCATGTTAAGTCAGCTGTGATTAATTAGTTGAGTGAGACTGAGCAATTAGGTCAGGAGTTTGGGTGTGCGTGCGTACAAATGTGTGGACATGTGTGTCTGTGTGTGTTCATGCACAACTTTTTTTTTCATCAGGATCCTTTCATTAACAAACGGCAGAACATACAACATATGAAACAAACGCTCCTTCCTCTTCCTCCAGCCAGACGAGGAGGCAAATAAAGGTCGATGAACATGTTCATAAAGAAGTAAATAAGGAGTAAATCGTGAAGGAGAAAGACAAAAGAGCAACAGCAATGCAATGGATAAATAAAAATAAAAGGTGTGTTACAAGTCCAGTTTATCTGCTCCCATCTGCTTTTAAAGAGGTTAAAAATGGCTGCCACACACAACAGCATTTCAGGATTAATCCCTTAATGGAATCCTGAATCTTCTTTAATTAAACCTCCTTAACCTAACGTCTGCATAGCGGTGGCAGTGGCTCCTTCCGCTTAAAGCAGATAGCGAGTGGCGAACAGAACTATCATATTTGACACACATGTGAAAATCCCATGGGGCAACCCCAAACAGCGCCGTGTCTGCCGATCGCTCTAATCCTATTTGTGTATTTTTCAGGAAGTGTTAAAGATGGAATTTTTTTTTATTTATTTATTTTTTAAAGTTGTGCAGCTGCTTCCTGTCTGCATCAGTCACATGTCAGTCCGCTCTAATCTTACACAATCTGGAAGCTGATGCACAAGTCTGAAGCGAACGACTGCGTGTTTGAGACAGATTGAGGTTGAGTGGACTCGGTGTATCGTTTAAGGCTGAAACTCATCAGAGATTTGCTCATTTACAGCGTCCTCACATTTATTTTTAAGCCGTGCGCAACTTCTCTCGAAATGTGTGAATGTATGACCAGTTTGCGGCTTGCAATTCGGATTCCACGTCAAAGCTGAATTTACAACAAAATGCAAATTTACGAGGCTGTCATAGATTCATGGTTTTTGCTTGGCTTGCAGTAAAGAAAACCCAGAGGGGTACAATTAAGTGTTTTTTAAAAAAGGGCCCTGTGGTGTATTATCGCAGGAATGTGGCTCTAGATTCCTTTGAAAGAGTTTGAGGAAAAGAAACCCTTAGACAAATCCTTGAACCAGTAAAGGCTTACAAAAGATCATATTTAACAATGATGGCTATATATTTTCCTTTTTGCAATTAAAGAGTCCCTCTGTGTAATTTAATGCTTCTTTTCAAGTGTCGGGTCCCCTGAGACTTGGCCTGTAGCTATGCCATCGCTCTTGGTGATTATCATTAATGAATGTCGGCGAGGACCATCCCTCAATGTGACTAGGGAGGAAACACAAGCCCTAATTAAAGGTTCCTATTCATAAATATATGCCTCAAACTGCACGGATCGACATGCGCTGTGCACACAAGTCATTTTAATGTCAGAAAAGCACCTTTTTTAAGAGCGTTTTCTCCCTTATTGTACAGCACACCAGCAGCAATGACAGATTTTTGCAGCCAAAGCCCGCAGCAAGAGATCTGTGCAATTTCAGACTTGCAGATTTAAATTTAGGGATAAAGCCGAAGATTAGGATGCACTAATTTGACGTGATAACTAAATAGCTTGACTGCTAACTGTGGTCTCGCTGTATAGCTGAAAATCATGAGACAGTTTTTGCATGTGATCCTCAAGAGACTGTCGCCATAGGTTATAGAACTATGGTCATACTGTGCATGGAAACGTATTCCTCTATCTAAGAAATGGAAATCTTTGCAAAATGAAAATGTTAAACTGATTACAAGATGTCACCGGGGAAGAAAATAATCCTCATTGCTTGTTTTCTCTCATAAAAAGTAATTTTAATCATTTTAATTGCTCCAAATGCAGACTGACAGCGGCTCTCGTAAACGCTATAGCGGTCGCATTGTCACATCAGTTTCCCAGACAAAGCTGCTGGTAATTGTTATGTGAAGAAGATCATGTTAACATTGAGGATAATATTGAGTCTGTCTGAATGTTTTATTTTTTATTTTTTTCCACCGGGGCTCAAAGAGTCTTGTGAAGGGGGGGGAAGGAGCTCGGTGAGACAAACATTTGGCTGCTCCTCTCTCCTCCTTAATGGCTGAAAAATGCTAATTGGAGTGCACGTGTCAAAGAAAACAAAAGGCAAGGGAGGAGGAGAGGGAAGGAGTGTGCATGTCAGAAAGGCTGGTATTTTGAAACGTGAAATGTGTCACTTTCTTTAGCGCGAGTTGCTAAAGATTTTTTAGCAAGCTTGCTCCAGGAAGCAGGAAATCTCAGATAGAGTTTGTGCCTGTGGTGCGAGTGAGATGTAGCTCATGTTAGAAAGAGAAAAAAACAGAGGAAATGCTTTCTGATGCTCTGTATATATTCTGCTGAGCAGTTATTTCATAGTTCATGTAAACAAGCCGAAGTCGCTTCCTCTCCTCTTTCTTGTTGCCATGAAATAACACCTCCAATCCCTGCGAGACTCCAAATCCTTTAATAAACTTGCATCTGTCACCGCTGCGCAGCATTTCATCACATCCTTCGTCCAAACTGACAAAATCAGAAAAGCTCAGATGGGGATTACAAACCTTTAATTGCATTGTCAAAACTACGGCAACATATCGTTTTCTTTCTTTCTTTCTTTCTTTTTTTTTAAGTCTACACATTAAACAAGTCGTGGAAAAGTAAATCTCTATAAAATATCAAAACCCTTCTCTCTCTCTCTCTCTCCCTCCATACTCACACTTGGCATTTTAATTATGCAGTCTTATCTGATAGATGTGGAGATATAGCTCATGTCAAAGTTAGAGCCTCTTCTTTATTAATTTTTTATTATATATTCTTATATTCAGGCTGTCAATGAGTGTCTGGAATCTGATAGGACCCATCATTGATTGAAGATTACTCAAGATTATGAAGAGAGGTATTATCATAAGCTGTAAGCCTTCATCATTCCAAATGTTAACTTATTTGAATGATACTAAGGGAAAAGATTACGCTTCATTTCAGTCCACCAAGGATAAGTTTAGAAGCACTGTGGCAGATCTCTGCACAGCGAACATTAAAATACAAAAAGAAGAGCTTTGTCAGAAAGCGTATCGCCGAGACGTTAAACGCCACAGACCCCCGACAGCAAATTTGCGGTGCACTGCTTGCATGCCAGAGGAGCCCATACCTTTTGACATCCGAGGCTTATGGCAGCAAAATAGCTCGGGTGGTTAGCCACAGGCCAAATTCTGCAGTGCAACGTTAATTATTTATGAATATTAAAAGGTGGGCATTAAATTCTTAGTTTATGTCATCGTGATTTTTGTTGATATACTTTGCGATATAATACAAAACGTGTCCTTAAACACAACTGAAACCTGAATAAAGCATGGTGGGATCTTTAAAGGATGGTAATCTGTCTACTTTTTCAGGACAGAAACTTCACTGCAGAGCAAACAGTTCCACTAAAACTGCTTTTCAGCTTGTTTACCGGTGTCCAACACGCACGCTAAATGAATTAAATCATGCTACAGTGTGCAGCTCTGACACACAGTTTATATCATTTTAGTCTGGAACCAGTTCTGCCTGAAAAGAGAGAGGATCATGTGACGCTGATGATGAAACTGGGGAGGAGAGAGACGGAAAAGACAAAGAGGAAGAAACAGGAATAGGCGATTAAAGTAATAATTATGGAGGTGAGTGTTTCTGGACATTTTTAAAGCTGCAGATTTTTGGTGCCGCCCGTGACTTGTGTGAAGGATTTCAACAAAATGTGAACACACAAACCTCAAGGTGCCATGACTTTAACTTTATTTAGTTATTTATTTTTTAAAAACTGCTCGTTAGATGTTACAGATATTTTCCAGAATTGTTTAGATAAAAGTATAGCTCAGTTGAAAATGTATTTCTGGAGGTTCATGTAAGAAATGTGGCTAACAGTTGATTAACATACAGTACATGCTGACATGAACAACAATTAGAACTGACGTGTACATTTCATTAATGATGTTTCTCACTCACTATAAAACTCATGTATGAATAATTGCTTATTGGTGGCATCATCCGATCTTTTGTTTTAATCCTACATGTGAACTGCTCAAAAAAGTGTGTTTTTTTGGTCCGATCTGTTCATGAGAGGATCAGCTTTTTCAAACAAGGTCCCTCACCTGACTTGACAACCTGCAGGACTCTTCTGCCTCGCGATCCAGTAACTCTTCTAAACAGCTTCTTTTTAGATGGTAATGTCAAACCTAGAAAAAAAAAGAGACAGAGACAAAGGAAAGTAGAGGATAATGTATGTAAATATACATGACGACTACATGGATGTTCTCACCCGCTCTGAGGGGAGTATCATCTCACAGAAGAGAAGGAAACAGGACGACATGTCATCACGCTGTCACTGTGCCTCAGTATGTGGATGAGGGGCTTCATGTGTACAAGTTGGGGGTGGTGGGGAAACAACTGTTTGTGTGTTGGGCTTTTGTCATACATGCACATGGACATGGGTGGTTGCATCAGGCGTAGTGTAGCTGCTGTAGCAAGCAATTTGGATCATGAAGTCCTGAGCATGTGAGGCTGGCTGTTGGAGAAATCCATACATAGAGTGTGCATCGAACATGTCTACATATTCATCTTAGGTCATAGGTGTAAGAGAGAGTGGTGCAAATTCACAAATTACGTATTTCTAATCTCATCTGTAAAGTTCAAATAATATCTGTAACTTAGAGTGAGGAGCAGTGCCATTGGATAGAAATCCTTTTAAAATAAAAGCCCAACTGTTGACTGTGTGTGCGTGTGCACGTGCATGTGTGTTTTAACAGGTCCTCAGTCACAAATACTCATCAACTGGCACACATGGAAATAAATGTGTATAGAACCTGTGTTTATGGCTTCTACAGAAATTAGGAACAAAGAAGAAAAGAGAAAGAAAGGAAGTGAAAGATACCATAAGAGACAGAAGGAACACTGAAAGAAAAATCCTGCAAAGACCAAAAAAATTGATTGGAATAACAGAAAACTTTCTCGTCTCTTGTTCTGAGAGATTCTCGCTCCTGCACAGAGGTTTCGTTGCTGAGACAGTTCCTACCCCTGCCTCTTGCACCACATGTCCCCCCCTGCTGGCCCTGGATCAGATCCTGCACAAGCTTCTTTACTGTGTTTGTGCCCCCTGAAAACCTTCATCCTTCACAGCAAGAAAGGATGCTTTCCTCACTGAACTAACACCAAAGACTAAAACTTAAACATGAGTAATGTCTGGTTTATATTTTTTCTCAATTTTTAATTTTCCTGAATAAACATAACTTTATTCAAACAAATGAGCAAACACTTTGTGTTTCTTATTCTGCTGTATTGTTCTGAATCACTAAAACTAGTAAAATACACTGTGTAATAAAAACTATTAGCTTCACTCTGAAGCTGTTTGTTCCATCTGCATCCATTTTAGCCAGCCTCTTCATGTTTTTCTTTTGTTGACGAATATCTACCTTTCTAAACACACTCACACTGGATTTACCTCACAAGTCCAAGCCCTTCATATTCATATTGTCCATTATTTCAAATGAGCCAACATGAGCTACAACAGTAGGCGTCAAAGTTAGAGCTAAACCTTGGTTTTCATGTGATATTTACAGCTTCTTTAACACGGTTTAAATGTGTGTAAAGCATCTTTAAGACAAGGAGCAATCATGTGTGAGCTGCAGCTCTCTGTCTGTCTGTCCATCTGCCTGTCCGCTCACTTTGAGATGGAAATATTAGTGACGTAAGTCGGCTCCATCAATCAGCGGGCAGGCCGCCTTGACAGACAGGGATAGACAGATGTTGGGGCGGTACTTGGTATTTCTTTTACCACATTACTGGCGACCTCAGACACCTTCCCTGCGCAGATTATCTTTTTTTTTTTTTTTTTAGCAGGCAGGCAGGCAGTGGCTCAAAAATACCCAGCGTAAAGACGCAGAAATCTTCCGTGGAGCCTCACTGCCGTGCGTAATAAGGATGAGACGCTGTCCGCTGTGGAAACGTGTGGTTGGAGGGGTAAATTGAGAAACTCACCCGAATCAGTTAAACCAGGGATGGCTGGAAGGTTTGCAGAAAGTTTGTAATCCAGTTTCTTGTAAACGATCCGGTCGCAGCCCGAGCTGGAGCCGGAGGAGCTCGGTGAACGGGGTCCTGGAGTCCTGTGGCTGGCCGCAGACGGAAAGAGAGCGCATCCAGTCTGAGCTGAGCCAGTTCTCCTGCCATCCCAGTTATGTTGTGATTATCACCGCACCCTCTTAACACTCAGTAATAAAATAAAAAACAACTTTAGACTTTTTTCCTTCCCTCTCTTCCCTCTCCTCTCCAGCAGGTCTTGCAGTAAACGGATATATCATGCGGTCTCATTTGAGATAACATTAGCCTAGTTGTGTGCCCTTTATAAACACTTTATGGTGGATAATAGTTAGGATGGAGTGTAGGCTATTAATGGAGCCTCTTGTGGATTCAGAGCCCCTCCCCTTCAGCAGAAGCCTCGCTAAAAAGGTGTAACGAATCGATCCGCAGCCTCCTTTGTCCCACTAAAGAGGTCACGGAAAATATCCACGTTTGAGCAAACTTTAAAAACAGAGCAAAGAGCTGATCCACCGCACACAAGTGCATCTCCTTATTTTTATTCAGTTTGGAGCTGGAGCGTAGGGAAAATGAGCAGGGGGTGTCATAAAATATCATAAAAGGAAAAACTTGATATAATGTCCAGTGCGTAGTCCAGATTTCAAACCCCAGTGTTTTTGTGAATTTCTGGTGATTGATGTCTCAGGGTAAAATCCCAATAATCAGTCCAGCCTGATTTTGCTGAGCTCGTAGCAAAGATTATCCTCCTTGTTTAGGATCAACACAGTCTAATAGGTTTATTGGTTGATTTTTTAGCATGCAGATCTGTTTTTTTATTTATTTATTTACATATTTTTTTTGCAAATTGAAAGGCAGGATTGGACCACTGGCATTGTCGATGAAAAATATGATCGCAATCCTCCTCTCATGCCAGACCCTCACTGACTTCACACACTGTGAGATACTGTAGCAGCGACCGTTCCACCAAATCTCATGTCGAATTTAGAAATCTCTCTCACACACACGCAGGCTGCACGTCAACTTTTCTGAGGCACCTCTCATTCTGCTGTTTTAGTGCAAGTTTACAAATCGGCCACTCGCATGTTCACGCACAGGACGCGCCTCGTGCTGCGTGTGTGTGTCGGTGTGCGTGTGTGCGTGCGGGGGACAGGACGGCGTTGAAATGGAAGCCATCCCAGCGAACAATTAGAGCAGCAGATTGACAGGTGGGCTTTGACTGTCAGGGTGACGCTTGTGGAGGGGTGGAGTAAAGGAGAGGCCGGAAAGGCAGCTGGATGTGTCTGTCTATCAGTGGGAGCTGTCTGAACGCACCGCGCATCACCAATGTGCGCACATTTCACTGCGGAGAATATCCGGGGACGCTCGTCGCGCTCGTTAGAATAAATAATAGTAAATAAAAAGCAGGGAAACAATAAGCCACAGTCTGCGGCTCAGAGGGCGGGCCTGCTCGTTGTGTTTTGTGATTAGTTTCTGAGGAATTCGTCAAGTGTCCATGTTGACAATCGGAGGGACAGCGCATATGTGAGTATTTCATTATCCAGGGGGTGTTTTTCTGGGAAACGGGGTGTGAGCCGAGCGCTGCGGGCTTTCTCCGCGCACACACTTGACTGATTGACACACACCCAGCCCGGCTAACGTGTCACTCTTTCCTCTCTTTTCCTGATTTCCTGCCAAAGACCGTAGCGGAGGTCGGAGACCGGAGCTGGCACCTGGACTGACGGAGGGGGAGAAAGACTACGGCGCAGTTTGGACTCGTCTCCAAAACGCAAGAAGGGGAGCTCCGTTTTCTTGACTTTTGCCGTGAATAGAGGTATGAAATAGTCTGGTGAGGGGTGTAAACCGATTCTAATGGAAACGCGGCGAGGGGCTTCGGCAGCTGTCCGTATCCCCCTCCGCTAAGCTCGACACGGACCTTTCCGCCAGTTTTTCACCGGCCCAGCCTGCGATGAGTTTCAGTGATCGGCAGAAGTTAACGGATGAGCCCCCTTATGCTTTAAATTACCTATAATCTTCATTTTCTCACCGGGCATACCCACTATAAAACGATCAGCAGAGATTAAACCTCCACTTGCATCGATTAAGAAAAAAAAAAAAGACTTCTTCACCCCTGCGAGGGATCTACACTTTAATTCTGTCATCCCGCCGAAGAACTGAGGAAACGCTGCTGGCTTTGATTTCCTCCCGTTGCATCGGTTTCCTCTCCAGCTTGTCCGCTATTTTGATCTCTGCATGAAAAGTCAAGCGGAAAGTCTTGCAGCAGCATGCCGAGGAGAAAGCAGCAAGCACCGCGGCGGTCAGCAGGTAAGCCCCGGCTCTTCCAACAAACACCCCCCCTCCGCCCCCCTCCCATCAGAAACACACACATACACACTCTTTATCCCCCCCACAGTCATGATAAATATGCAGGAATCAGACTCGTATGCAGACAAGTTGAGGCAGCAGTGCGTAGGCCTGGTGCAGGACACCACAGGCACAACAGTGTGGAGCAAAGCAAACGTCAGGTTCATTCTGCCTGTGTGCGTAGTTTTCCAGCAGCCCATAATAAGTTAATTTCGGCTAATCTTAAGGCATGTTTGACTGGCAACAGCATTGTTTCATTCACACAGCCACGCTTCCATGCCAATCCTGCCTGTGAGGAATGAATGCGCTCAGTTGCACTTCAGTTTCAGCGCTTTAAAGCTGATCCTCCACTGGGTTGCCAGCATCCAAGTTCTCCAAACAAAGCTCATCTTATCTCATTTTTACAGGCTAACGTGTTTGATGTGTTGGTGCCAGAAGAAAGAAAGAAAGAGAGAGAGAAAGAGAAGTGGCGTATTTTCAGCTTGTGTTCCGCTCTGGGATTGCCATCCTTGATTTGATGCTTGATTGATCGCCTGTCATGCGACTGCCTTTGATCTATTCATTCCTGATAAACATCAGTAAATCATTCACCATAGAGACACGCATGCGCCCGGCAGCTGGACTCTCTCAAAGGATAACTTTTTGCCCCCGCCGAGGAGCAAAGAAAAGACAAATTGAAAGAAAAGTTCTCAGGCGGGATAAATACTTTGCGATTAACACCCGAGGGGGAGGGAACAAGGGAGGAGGGGTGCTGGGGCGTAGCGAGATCACAGGGAAGCGTCTCCTGCAGAAATAGCCCTAAAAACAGTGCAGGTTGAAGTGGGGAGGTTACCTCTCACTTCAAGCTCTTGACCTGACCTCTGTGTTCATCTCTTAGAAAAAGGAAGTAGATGTTTGTCCATCTAACACCAGACATGACTACAAGAGGGACAAATGAGGAGGTAAAGTGTGTCAAATCACCACCGGGTAGCACAGATTCGCTGTGTGGATCAAAATTGGAATTTTATTGATACCATGTGATATAAAAATCCAGTTTGGTAACTTTCTGTTATCACATAAGATGTTAATAGTGTGAATTCAAGTATTTCGGCGTGTTTCAGATGAGTCTGCAATAATACCAATTTAACAAGCATTTCATCAAAAGTAAACAATTCCACATTTTCAGAGAAATTCTCCGCCACTATTCCCGCCTCCACCCCCACATACTGCCCTTCGACAGTGGTGCCTACATGTTGTCATTAAGTTGACCAGACGTGAACTGTTCTGAGAGAGAATCGCACGTTTGCCTGAATCCATTTGATGTCCCTGGGAGATGTGTGTGATTGACATGCATTTTCAAATGACGGGGGGGCTCGAGGAGCCTTTGAAGTTGGTGCAGTAATGACCAAAGCCGAATAAAACAGCTGTAGAATGTTAAGCAGGCGGTGGAAATGTGAGGTTAAGCAGACTTAATCAAGGTTGTGACAGAAAGACTTTGAACTCGGTGGGGCTGTAATTTCTAATTGACGCGAGGCTTTAGTGATGGATGGAGAGAAATGTGTTTGAAGAGGCTGCCTGCACGCTCAAAATGAATGGTGTCGGTTTAGACCTCTGACGCAAATAGTGGTGAAATCCCCAAAAGAGAGCGTTAAAAAAAAAAAAAAGTGTTGCTTTTCCTGTTTTCCGGCCTCTTCTGGTCATTCAGCCGAGCTCTGAAGTGGCCCCATTCCGGCTCAGCTTTTGAATATTGATTTAATTGTCTGCTTTTGTGACAGACGCATACATCACAGGCGGGAATGGTCAATCCCAGCTTGGCAGACTTTGTCTCTGCATTATTTCCAGTGCATGACATATGGTCAATCCACAAACTTCAACCCCTCTACTGATGCGTGTGTGCGTGTGTGTGACTGCTTCCTCTGCGAAATGGTCGACACACCTATAAGCGCGAGGCTATTTTTTACAATGCATTACTAGATATTTCCACAACCTCTATTTGTCACTTTGGAGTTGCACCGAAACAAAATGTTGCATACAGTCCTCAGAGAGAGAGGCTTCAATGGCTCTTTGTATGCCATTTCAAATGGGCTCTGTTTCATCAGTCACAGTGATGATTTTAGACCCTGTAATGGCGCTGTACCCTATCTAGTTTATGACCAGTGACAATACATCAGTGTTCGTTCATTTGGAACCGCATTACTGCATCTGTTAGCTTTGGCAGTTGAGTTCAGTGCGGTGCAATTTGAGCAGCAGAGACTTTTGCTGCAGTCATTTGTCGTCATTTTCAGGTTTTTCTCTTTTTTTTTTTTGGTCTCTGCTCACTGAAGTGCAGTTGTGTTGAGGTATTTCTCACAGGAGCTCAAGCAATAAATGAAAGGTAAACAATGCAGTAATATCAGCTAATTATGATGAGAATAATGATGTCAGAGGAGGTGAAAACGTGAAGAGTATTGAGACTCTGAGCGAGCTTTGTTTCTCTTCTCACTGTTATGAATTTTACATGTTTGACTCATGTTAATCACTTCAGTTTACGACAGCAGCGCAGTGTAAAACTTGTGTCACTGTGCCAGTGTTGCCTTTGATTATGTGCAATTTAAGTTAGTGCTGAAGCGGCGAGTTGATCGACAAAAAAATTTACCACCGACAATTTTGCCAATGAATCGTTTGCATCAGTGTTCATTAGCATTCTCTGTTTCTAGCTTCTCAGATGTGAGGATCTGCTGCTTTTCTCTGTTTAATCTCATCATGAATTGCATGTTTTCATTTTTTGGACTGCTGGTCCAACAAAACAAGCAATTTGAAGACATTGCCTTGGGGTGTGGGAACTTTAAAAACACATTTTTCAGTATTTTGTGGCGTTTTATGGAGTAGTTGTTGATCCAAAAACGGTCGTTGCAGCCCTAATGGAAGTGCTGTGATAAATGGTTTAATAGCACGAAATCGGCTATAGACCTAACCAGCACCTATTCTTATCACTGTTTAAAGAACAAACTGTGGATGGCATCTGATTGTTGGCATTAGTAGCATTATCGTCCTACACAGTGTATGGCCACATACTGTACACATTAGATTAGATGGCTGGTAATTAGTTTAATTAGTGAATGTGAGATATTGTACGGAAGAAATACAAAGAAGCCATAATTCCGTACTTGACTTGACGCTGAGGTCACACGTTTGATCGCAGTTGGAAAATTAATGGTGTTGTTGCACGTCTTGCTCTTGCTTTTAGTTTGCCTGCCACAGTATCTTAAATCAAACACTGTCACTCCAAGTAATGAATCTGTCAACTAATCATTCAGCATGTCAGTGTGATTACAGTGCCACACTGTCTTAAATTTATTCCACAGGAGTTAAAAAGGTCTAGTTGCCAAAAAAAAACAAAACATTTTTTTTATTGCCTGTCCTGACACAAAAAAAACACATTTAGTGTGCCTGACTGAGACAGAGGAGAGGCGGAGCAATCCACAGTGGGATGCACCCGGACACGAGTGCACTGGATTAACATCTTTACACTCCTGCGCTGTTCTGAGATTGAATTAGTCAGAGAATCTGCATTCCACTCAGTTTCCTTTCACTCCTGGATGTTAAAAGTTTAGCAACATTTGATCCTGCGCTGGATCTCCATCTCCACTGGCAGTGTGTGGACTGACAGAATTAGTGCAGGTTGTGAGGGGAGAGACTGTTACATGCTGGGATACTGTCAAACATGACTGTGTGGAAATGTGTTCCTTCATAGCTTAAGACGGTAATTAGTTCGCCTTTGTCTGCTCTCTTGATAGAAACGTTGGCCAACCGGCTGGGTCTGGCCACTCACGCACTGATGCCGCTAATTAAAAAGTTTAGCACTCTAAACATAAATCAAGCATTCAGGATACAGTAAGAGATGCAGTTAATTTCTTTAATATGTATGATTCAGTGTGTCTCCAATAAACGAACTTCAGAGCTACGTTTTAATGATCTGTCTGTATAGCTTAGCTCAGCACATGTTTAATTAAAGCACCCTGCAACATGTCCAGATTGAAGCCACAATGAGGCGTACGCTGAAAGAACAGGATGCACAGACACTGCCTTGCCTTGTGAGCTCCTCCACTGACATCTGCCTTCGCCTCTCCTAAACAGATATACTGCCGCTATTGCTGCCTCAATGCAAAAGGAGCCTCTTAATTATGACTTGAGGGTGGGCGGGCGGGGGAGAAGTTGAGCTTCTCTTCTTACCGACGGCATCGTTAGCCGTGGTCCCTAATTATCCAGGTAGCTGACGGATCAGTGACAGGGCCCCACCGATTAATGCTTACAAATTCAGAAAGGTGTCATGCTGCCTTGATATAATCAACTCAGTGTTAGCCACTTCTCATATATGCACCCCCCCCCCCCAGTTGTTCCAGTGTAAAGTCAACAGCAGAGGTTGCTTGCAGTGTGACAAATGTGAAGCCAACACCGTGCTGGACACAAACACGCCTATAACGAGGTTATAGGTTTGGATGTACACTCTCACTATAAACAGTCACAGTATATTCAGTGCAGTTGGTTTTGATAGTTAAGGAATAGGTGTAGGTGAATATACGTGGCTTGCATTGAATGTGAAAGATTTTCTTAATACTTTCCTTCTGATCTTTCTGCAAACAGCTTTCTGGTTTGTTTGACAGAACAGGAACAAAGTTCTAAGCTGAGCAGCATTAATACATTTTGTTGTTGTTGCTTTGCATTGTATTTCCTCTGCAGAAATTTAGCTCACGGCACCTGTCAACTAAGAAGCCAGCACCTTGGAAAACTTGTGTTGGTTTTTATCGGGATGCTCCTGATAAAGTATTTAATGACATTTGTCAGGAGTTGAAGCTGCGCTGTGAGGGGGAAAAAAAAATTATGTTATTTGAAGTGAAAAGTCTGCAGATGAGAACAGAGCACGTCGGCGTGTTTGTGTGTGTTTATGTGTGTGCGTCGCTGAGCAAGACGAGGATTTTGTGCAACCCCGCGTGTGTGTATGTGAAATATTCTGATCCGGTGATAAGGTAGTGTATGTAAAGTGTCATTAACAGGTGACATTGACTGAAGGAGTCACTGGATATATTTGCTATCCCACACTCGGCTACACCCGCAGTTTCATTTGCATGTGGTGTCAGAGCCAGTAGGCCTCCAGGAAATCAAAGACACACACTAATACACACACTCGCACAACTAACGCTCTCTGTCCTCATCTTTGTGGAGGTTAAGTGACAAATGAAGATCGATGACTGCTCTTATGGAAAAGAGAGGGTCGAATTGGAAATATGTGGGAATTAGGTTCGCCAGCAGGGCGACGATGTAAAGGCATTCAGCGCCCCAGCCGCGAGGTAAAACTGTCCCAGAGCTTAATGAGGTTGAGAGGAAGCAGGAAAACCTGGGTTTTCACTCAAGCAGGACACGAGGAGCCTTGACAAAGAAGCAAAGAAAACAAGGTCATTTTTACTGGAATGAAACTCACAAGCATCCTCGCCCTTAAATACATCCTGCTTGTATTTATTGTCTCTGTCTGGTTTCCATTCACAGACATATTTTGGCTTTGATTCAAAACAGCTGCACAACAACCAGCACAATGTACAGCGGGGATGTAAAATAATAACAGGAATAATAACAAGAATGAAATCATCCGCATGAATGTCCTTGAGGGGTTTAGGGCACCGGTTGCTGATTACTGAGAGGGACACACGCACGCACGCACACACACACACACACGTTGTATTGGCAAAGTTTTCCTGCTGATTGAGTGAAACAGCCAGTTGGGTGAAAGGAGGAGAGGGTGAAATCACAGGCAGGGGTTTCTAAAATACATTCTATTGATTGATTTCTACGTTTACACTCACTTAAAACGTACTCACCCATGTATCCAACACAAACATATGGATTTCACACAGCGTATGTGATTGTGTGCCTTCGTCCTGGCCATCAGGACTCACGCACAGGGCTGCCGCTGACAATTATTTTCATTATTTACTCATTTAATCAACAATCGTTTTGTCCATAGACATCTTAAAATAGTCAAAAAATGCTTGTTTGTTTTCTAACGTCTCAAAACCAGACATAGTTTGTCAGACCAACGATCCAAAATCTAAAGATATTTCCATCGTTTTTGGAAAGAAATACATCAAATCATCAAAGCAACACGTTTGCTCTTTCTGCTTAAAAACATCATTAAAAAGATTTTCAATTCATTTTCCGATCATCAACTGATTGATTAGTTGCAGCTCCACTTCGGCATTTAACCACAACCAGTTCTTTATTTTCCACATATTAAGAAAATGCGAGTTCCAGTTATTAGACTGGGAACTGAAACTGTGCTTGAAACTGCACTCCCTGGATTATTCTCAGTATTTATGTAGGCTCTTGCAAAGAATTGTGGGCAATCAGGCGCCCAAAGTGGGCCAGCTGCATTTGCTTCTTCACACACACATTGGACTGATGGTTCCTCCAATAGTTCAGGCAGTTTAAGAGTCGGGCAAAGAAAGACAAAGGGAATCAGGCTGTGGTGTGGAGGAAGGAAAGAAAAATGCAGAAAAGAAAGGAAAAATGGCAAGTCATGATTTAAGGCAAGAAGACGGGAGGTCCAGGGTACACTCAGAGGTCAGTGTGCACTCAGGGGAGCTCCTGTCTGCACCGCCTCCAGTCTACACTCTGTTTTTTGTGTGTGTTCTGTTGCTTTCTCATATTTTTTTTCCCCACTGGCATACAGCAGTCTTGCATGTCTGTATCTCCTAAGTGTGTTTTGCATAAATGCACTTAATGTTTTTAGTTACCACTACCAGTGTAATGTCATATCTGTAGGTGCTGTGTGTGTCCTTGCATGATTGATGCGCTGTACGCCAGACAGACGCCGCTGCTGTGATCGAATTTGTCCGGAGCCAAAAAAGACTCTGATTCAGATTTAGTTTCTATGTTTTGCTCGAGTGATCTCAGAAATTACTCAGCATCCTTTTTCTCTCTCTCTCTCTTTTTTTTTTTAGTGCTGCACTTGATGTATTAGAAATTGCCACTGAGGTGGTGTTTGTTGCAGTAATCACGGTGATCATGCTGGAGATAAGCCTCGGAGAAACATGGCCACCAAAGCCGGCCCAGTGAAGTTTAAATTACTTGCGGTGCTCCTTTTTATTGAATCTTTTGCTCCCTCGTGTCGCTGATACTTGAGTCAGGAGCTCAGTCAGTTAAGCTAAGATGGAAAAACCGCCTTTGATCCACAAAGTAAACATTAAAAAGCGGTGATGAGGTGAAAGCGTTGCCATTGGAGGCCCTGTGCGACCCAGCCCTGAAGTTACTTTCTGTTAACCGGCCTTGAACATCTGGGTTGAAGCGGGCGGGTGGAGCGGGGGTGTGGGTGAGGGGAAGCAGACAACAGAGGGAGAGAAAGAGGGGCTGTGAAGAAAAGGTATTAAAAGTGACAGATGAACAGGACTTGGGTAGACGTTCTCCTGCAGCAGCTGTGACTGCTGCCATCGCTCTGACAGGTGTCAATTAAGAATTACTGCCGAAGCCCTGCAGTCATTTTTTCCTGCCCAGCTGTCTGTCTGTGCGCCTTTTTGAGAAATAACACTTTACCCTTGTCACTGCTTTAGCGCTTAGCCGCGGTCGCCCCAGAAAATGAGTGCATGGCGGGCACGCTAATCGATAACCAGTATATTAGCAATTATTTTGCCCATTGATTTATGGTGGGGCAGTGACTCCCACTGTGTTGTTGTTAGCCGCTGATTATATGTGCCTGTGCTCTACTGCAGACACGCACACTAACACATTGCTCTGCTGTTTCCAGGTAGTTATATTTCATGCTTAGAGCAAAGTACACATATGGGGACAAAACAAAACACATTTCCTTTTTGATTGTCAAAGTTTAATCCTTTAGCTTGCCTCAGGAGTTCCCCAAATAATGAAAAACAGTTTAATATCACCATATTTTCTCTTTTTCGGACAGTCAAATAATGTTCTGTTTCTGTTAAAGGATGTTGCTTTCAGTGTTTAAGCTTCGGATGCACCAATCCAGTCCATATCACGGCATATTCTGTGCTAATTAAGGTCAGGATCAGGTATTGACCGGTTTCACAGTCAATTTCATTGAAAAAATTCAAGTGTTGAAGTTGTTTTTCTGCCCTCATTTTACCTTAAATTTGGAATGAAGAAGCAGACCTTGAGTTTAGGTACTGGAATTGGTAAATGGGTGGGCCGTCTTAGTCGACTAGCAGTTATTAGTTCAAGTTATAAGTTGACTATTTGTTGCATGTTTCTATTATTCATTTAATCATTTAAATAGATCTATATTTTTGGGGGCAGCAGAAAATGATTTGAGTTCGAGGGCCTAATAATAAGCTTATAAAATACCCTTATTCCGGCACCATTCCCCGCTGGGTCTCCCCGTCCCAGCCCTGAAAATCTTAGCTGCATGGCTAACTGAGCTAACCAGCTAACGGCTGCTACAGTTTGCAGCAGACTTCCTTGTTACAAGACAAAAGGTCAGTGTCGCAACTGTTACTGATACTTTTGTTCCGGCCTTAATGACAAGCCCCAGCTCCTGAATGGAGTTTGAGGGGTTTTCTCACTGTGACTAATCACCAATTAAAACGAGGTCGAATCTTCTCATCGACTGTTAGTCGGCAGGCTAGGAAATGAGGAGAAAATGTCGGTGTATCCCTAGTTTTAGCATGTCACCCTCCCATTTACTTTTCTATTCTTTCATTTAAAACAAATGAATTGGAAAGCTCCTGTTGATCATAAAAGGAACACTATCCGAACAATATCTACGATTTGCAGGCATACTTGAAACAACTGTAGAAACTGTAACGAAGAGAAATAAGAGTCACTTCCAGGCGCTAACCACTGCAGCACTCTCTGGCTGAACATAGTGTCTCAGCAGAAATTCCATTTAGGTTCAAAACTGTAAAATTAAACCTTTATAAAGGAGACTTGCATCGATTCTTCACGCAAAACTATGAAGCAACTCTAAAACAGCCGGAGGCTTACAAAATAGAACTAATGTATTTTGTTTATATTTTGTGTTTTTGGGACTGGTGTATGGATACATGATAACTGTACACTGTTGGTGTTTTGAGTAGAAGCCCCCGTAAACATCAGGAGAACATTAACATTAATTAAACATATGCAAACTAAGCCGCAGCTTGTGGTAAAGTTCCTTTTCTTTACCTTCCCAGCCCTAAAGGGAGCCGTGGTAATGCTGTATGTCGACCAAGAAGCGGTACTGTATATTATGAAAGGCGCTGGTTTTTTATTACATGGAGACTGATAAAAGCTGGCCTCAGCATACCCAAACAGCAGTCAGTGCAAGTGGACAAAAGTCAGGGGGCGGAAATTTCTATCCCCAAAGGAGTGTTTATTTAACTGATAAGGTGGGTTGAGAAGCAATGAATATCATTTTTTTGGACACTAGTTTACTGCAGATAAGCCATCTGGGAACGGATACAGTTAACAGATGACACTCTGTCCTTGAGAGCGGACGCTGGGGAAGGTCGTGCTGCAGCCTGGTGTAGTGCCATCTCTCTTTCCTCCCCTCACCTCTTCATCTTTATCTCAGCCTACTCCCTCGCTCTCTCTCTCCTCGTTTTTTTGGGATTACTGGCCCCCTCTCTCTCCCTCCCTATAAGCCTTTTCTCATCTTCCTATCTGTCATCAATCTCTATCTTACTGACTCAATTCTCCTCTACCCTGCTCATATTTTCTTTCATCTTCCTCCCTGTCTCTCGCCCTCATCTATCGCTCTCTCACAGGATGCTCAAGAGTCAGTGAACTGGTTACAAGAACATGAACTCGACGTCTGAAAAGGAGAGCGTAATACCCTTTCAGGCCCACCGGCCTTGTTCTCATATTTCAAGAACCTTTATTTATTTATTTTTTTTTGTGTCTAATTTCAGCGACATCCTGCAGTCACACTTGTGAGTTGTAAAAAACCCTGAAAGGTCACAGGACGGCTCAGTTTTGTGTCATCTTCTTTGATGTCTAAACACATGACTGTCATGTATTTTCCAAGAGCCATTTCCATCCCCATTGAGCACACAGCTGTCCATAGAGCACGTTGCACAGGAAGAGAATCAAAGCGTATTTTGTTGTTCAGTTTTGTTTGAGCCTTTCATTCAAAGGAAACCCATTGACCACAGTTTGCTTGGGGTTACACAAAGTAATCACTTCACAGTCGTCGGCTTGATGGGCAGTTGAAAGGGGATATAATGTCTCAAGATCCCAGTCAGTTCAACAACACCACATGCTACCCACCCCTCCCCAAACAAAAAAAAAAAAAAAAATTCCTCCCAAATCTTTCCTGAGCCGCCGTGTGGTCTCAGACAGTGACAGTCACAGGGGGGTATAAGCTCAGCTCTGTCCCTCTAAGTCGTCTGTCTCCGAGAGAACAGCGGGAGGCCTCTTGTACACCCAAATGTCTCCTCTCGTCACTCAGCCCCTCACATAGCAAACCGGCACTGTCTGGCTAAGTCGCCGTGCACCTGAGCATCTGCTTCTGATCACCTGTCTGTGTTTGTGTCTCTGTCTGTCTGTTGACCCAACTGTCGGCCTGTTTACTTGTCTATCTCTGGTCCATCTGCCTCTGCGATGGTACACGTTGACAGGACTGCCATGACAGTACATCAAACTAACTAGCCTGAAAACATTTTGACATTGAATAATGTTTGTATGATAGTCTGCAGCAACGCAGAGCATTGACTGTAAATACAGTGCACCCACTAGTGGAATATAATGAACTACTTTGTACTGTTACTAATATTTTCCTTTAACTCCTCATGTAAATGATAATGTTTTCAGTTAATTAAATTTGTCTAAAAGTAAGTGTAGTTTCTGCTTATCTCCTCACTGTAAACTAAGGCTGACAACAAGTATTATAAATTTTAATATATAACCAAATTGTAAAAAGATCCACGCATTCGGAAAAAAGTAGCACCGCCACAACTTTCTGTTGTCCAGTCATTATTATAAGCGTGACGTATTTAAATCTCTGAGGTCAAAATGTCCGGTGAAAATAATGCCTGAGCTACATGTGAAAATATTCCGGCTCTTCATGCTTTCTCTGCACTCTTTCCTCGTTTGTCCAGCGCTTTGAAATGTTGCAGGACACGTGGACCAGCACCAAGTGGAAACTCTGCGCACACACCATCACGTTCTTTGATTGAAAATAAAATGTAGGTCAAGCTGAAACGTGTCAGTAATTCAGCAACATAGTATATGACATTATTTTATTTGTTGGTATGTAGATCTTTTGAAAGACGTGCATGTTGAAATAGTATATAAGTCGTAGTAGTAGTCTCTTGTTGTATTGGTTTGCTGGACATAATGCGCAGAAATAGATATTTAGATGGTTTGAACCCGTGTGGTTTCTTTAGAAGGAATAATCTAACGTCATTTTTTCCCATCATCAATGATGTCAACATATCTGTTTCCATCCTTCGCAATAAGATAACATGCTCCAAGGCTGAAGCAGTGAAAATTCACACACACTTTTAAGTGGAAAGAGTGTCGCCAATGTGCAGCGTGAGTATTCCTACAGCTTTTTCTCATCAAAGTACTTCTGTGTAGTAATAAGCCATGTAAATGTACACACATAAAATTTGACATGTAGATTCTTAAACATGTATATATTACATACTAGTTACTCCTGGAAGTAATCCTAAATAACCTCCCTGGGTGAGGAGGTGGGTTTTGTTGCCACTGAACAGAGCCAGGCTCGCTGCTTCCAGACTTTATGCTAAGCTGAACTAACCAGAAGCGTACTGTGCAGACGTGGGAGAGGCATAAATCTTATCTAACTCTCGACAGGAGAGTGAAGAAGGGTATTTCCCAAAATGTTGAACTGTTCCTTTTTTGTGTAAAATATAAGGTCAGCTCATAAAATACGATACGCTGTAGCTACAACTTTCATTCTTCTGGGCCAAACTGAAAAACCAACAACATTTTGTGCTTCCTTGTGTTGTGGCCTCCTCCTGCAATGTGTCGGCCATGTAGGGCTTCTGGATCCTGTCTGACTGGTCCATTTATGTCCATTTAGTAGTATTTGCCTCTACCTCCTACCTTGCCTTATATTTTGGGTACGGCTTGCTATTTCACCTTTGTGAAGGTCTGTGTAATATATCTGCCTTCTTGCTGAATACTTACAGTATATTTGGAGTCTGTCTGGCCTTACATTTACAGTCCAAGAATGGCCACATTCCCAGTGTGTGTGAGTCATTTCTAGGTTGAGTGTGACACACTTTTTTTTACTTAACTAATCTGTTTTTGCTCTCCATCTTCTCAGATTGTCACTTCGCTCTTTTCTCTGCCTTGCCTCATAGTTGGAGCCTCGTTCTCAGACGCCTCTGGTTTAACAATAACCACTGTCACTCTTCAGGAGTTTAGAAAGCTATGCCATACGCATTAAACTGCAAGTCCGGAGGGATAACTCAGCAACAGTATTTAGAGCAAAGATCAGCTAAAATATGCTTTACAATAACAAAAGCATACAATACTTGATCATTGATAATGTACAGTGAGGCTGCAAGTCTTTTTTTGAACATCATAATTTAAAACTATTTAAAATGAACAATGAATTTGTCGATTGTTTTGTTGAATATTTAATAAACTGTACGTCTATTAAATGTAGAAATAGTGGAAGTAGTGAAAAATGGTCATCACAACTTACTGAAGCCCAATGTGATGGCATCAAATTGCCTGTTTTGTCAGACCAACAGTCCAAAATCCAAATATATTCAGTTTGTTCAGACAGTGAATTAAGAGAAGCGGCAAATCCTCACAATTGAGAAAAATAATTCAAAAAATACAATTCGAAAATATTTCAATAAAGTATATTGCATATGAAAACAACACAACCTAATAAAGTTTAAGTTTCTTGTCAACAGGATTAACTCGTCAGTGTGAGAAACAGCGTCAGTGTCTGTGGTGAGGGTCCTGCTCTCATTCAGTGTGGACTGACTGTGAACCAGCATAATCAAGGAGCGCGCACATTTATCGAGTTACTTTATTTCATCAGAGGAGCCAGACAATGTCCGTCATGTTAGGGTCCTCTGGTGTGCACGGGGCTTTTGTCAGGGGGGAGAATGTGCACGTCGGGATTGGTTAATTAAACTTGGTCAAACTAAACAAGATCAAGGAGCAGAATGGCTCGCGCTGATTAACATCAAGTTGATCAAGTTCAGTCAATTACCTCGTTACACTCTCTCCTCCACTGACTGCTCCACTGGCGAGAATCCTCCACAGTCCTGTTTGACTTCTGTGCATCGATGCTGAATTACTTTTTTCTCCACTCCTTTTTTTTTTTTTTTTTTTTATAGCAATCTGCATTAAATATAAAAAGGAGTGTGTTTTGGTGCATTTTATTTTGTTTTACTTTTTAGAATAAGGCCATTTAAATCTCAGATATCCACTTTTGGAGCATCGCTTTTTGGAAGTGAACAGAAATGGCAACTCTAACACCAAAAACACGAGCTCTGACGTCGCGCTGTGCGCTTCAATTAAAAGTTTAGATCATCTGAGAGCTTGAAAACTTCTGCTAAGCTGTTATAAGTGCTCTCCTTGGGACAGAAAATTAAGCACATGACCGGACAGGCCTGTCTGAATAGAAGTTTCCTCATATTCGGCGGAAGCCTTAAAACTATTTTAAAACTACACTCGGACATTTTTAGCCCTCGCCGTGGCAGACACTGGAGCTACTGTGGAAGCAGCGCTGATGGCACAATCCTGAACGGGTGAAAATGTTCCTCCCCTCCTCTTGATATTTGGGATCTATTATGTATGGAGGAGCTGAGTGTCTACATGACCGGGGCCAGAGAGCTAGACAGGACTGAGTGAGGCACTATTGTGTGTGTGTGTGTGTGTGTGTGTGTGTGTGTGTGTGTGAGGAGGGGCATAAAGGGGTGAAGAAAGAGGAGAAAAAGAGAGTGACAGCAGACAAAAAAGAACCAGGGAGGAAAGAAGGGGGGAGGGAGTGGGATGAGGGAGTGGAAAAAGAGGAGGCAAAGCAACAGAGGAGTGAAAGAGAAATGACTTGAGGGGTTGAGGGATGGAGAGAGGTGAATAGAGAAAGAGAGAGAGAGAAGAAAGTATCAAGGCAATGGAGGAGAAAAAAGAGGGAGAGAGAGAGTGAAAGCAGTTGGACTGTGGAGGAGAGAGAGAGAGAGAGAGAGAGAGAGAGAGGGGAGGATGTCACCCATGGCTGCCACTCATCACTCACAGCTTAATGACGCTGTTTTTTTCTCCCTTCTCCCGCTCCTTTTCCGTGGGAGAGGGGTGGGGGAGGGAGGTCGGCCGGCGCCCAATCAAACGGGGTCATACAGAGTTCACATCGTCCAGGTGGGACTGTCCTCCGCCGGGGAAGCGCTTGTGTGTGGCCGCAAGGATCGTCTGGAACGGGAGATAGTTTGGCGAGGACAGTTTCTGAGAACTTCCTGCGAGCAAATCTGGCGTGAAAGTCAGCGTTCGGATTACGGTTGTGCTGAAGGTTAAGATCACGTGCAAAAAATGAAACAAAGAAATGAGTTCTGATGTGAAAGATGAGGCGGGTTTTTAATGTCTAACAGGTCGGTAAACACGGCTTTGTTTTGCCTGCCCGTCGGCCTTTTTGTTTTGGTTAAGGTGCGAACGTCTTGTTCAAAGTTTGTGTTCATGTGTTTACATGTGTGTACGTTTGAAGCATGTGTGTTTGCGTTGAAGGAAACCGCTCCGGCTGTCTGTTGCTTCCTTCTGGGATTGGCCTGATTCCTATTGCAGCGTTAGAGTTTTGACTCGGTTTGTGTTTGTGTGTGCGTGTTGTGTGTGTGTTTTTGTGTGTGTGTGTGTGTGTGTGTGTGTGTGTGTGTGTGTGTGTGTGTGTGTGCGCACTCAGCTCCACTTGTCCTCTCACTCATTCCCGTTTCTGGGAAGCATCAGCCGTTTAAAACTCAAGGCAGGATTTCTCTCCCTTCACTCTGCTCCTCGCACCAAATTTGGGGAACAGCTGGGGCGGCCATGACGATGATTTGTCTCCCTCTGCCCGTCCGCCTGACAGGTTGAGAACATGCGCGCACACACAAATACACACATTTGCTCGGGGAGACACAGACACTCACTAATAGGCACATACACACACAATTAAACATGCACTCAGTATCACAGACAGACAGGCACAAACACACATACACACCGTAGACACATACCCCTTATAAGAGGCCATGTTCTCAGGACGCTGCCAAAACACTCCGATTTCCTTTAGCCTGGGCGGCCATACATCAGCTCGGGGCCTCCCAGCCCGGATGGCAGGGGCTGACAGAATGACATGTGTCATTTATCAAACGAGGGGCGCCAGGCCTCAGGAAAAGAACAGACCGCCGCGTGACAAAGCCCCCCGAGAGCTCTCCTCCACTCGCAGCGAGGGGAGTGTGTCATGGGATAGACACTGACAAATCTGCAGAGATAGAACACACATGGATACACGCTGACACCGACACACAAGCAGAGGAAACACACACTGAGAGGCACTTCCAGCCCAGATACAAACCCAGTGATCACACATTATATCCAGACTACACTGTGGTCGTAAAAGAAGGAAAAGTCTATGAAGAAGCTCAACTAAAGCCTGAAAAAAAAAAACATTTTCTGGAGTTTTAAACATGCTGGAACTGGAGCTACAAACACACATACCCACACATACACCCACATATATGTTTCCCTTGCAGCCAGCGAAGCCGCAGCCAAAGCCTCTCCTGTTGCCAGCAGCAGGCCTGTCTGTGTGCCCGTCCTTCTTAATGAACGGTCACTGGCTGCCGAAAGGAACTCTCTTACTTGGCAACGCTGCTCCATCTCCTTCCTTTCATATCCGTGCCACCACATACTCACAGTATCCCTCTTTTTCCCTCCATTATGTCGTCCTCCTCTTCATGCCTTCTCTTTACCCTTCTCCCTCTCCCTCTGTCATGATCCCCCTTCCACCCCCGTTTACTCTTTCCATAGCCTGTTCATTTGTCTTCATAAACCTAATTTATTTTCTCTGCCAGATGCAACCTGACAGCCATCAGTCTCTCTCCCACACACACTGACGCACACACACCTGACCTCCCGACATGCAGACAAACACACTAACATGTACGCACAAATGCACATAGCTCTGTTCTCGCTTTTTATTCATTTAGCCTGTCTTTATTACACTCACGCACAGCCTGTATTACCTCACACTGCTCTGAGGTCAGCTCTGCAGTCACATACCCTCTGTTTTACCCCTGTCCTCCACCCCCTCCAACCCCCAAAACCCTCCCATTAACATTACTGAAGATGGATGTGTCTTCATAGCCGAGATTGATTGCGGATATAGAGTTATGGTGCCATTTATGTGTGTGTGTGTGTGTGTGTGTGTGTGTGTGTGTGTGTGTGTTAGTGTTAGATGGAGGGCACTTTGGGAGGCGGCGGTGGGAGCTGAAATGTGAGGGAGGCAGGCTTTTCTCTCGTTTCCAGAACCTTCCAGCCGTTAGTTGTCTGTCCGCAGTCTGATATTGTGCTCTGTTGAAGGATTGCTTCCTCTCTTCCTGCCTCTCTCTCTGACTGTGAAGCCGTTCATACCCATTGTATGCTCACACACACGCACACACACACACACATAGCATAGTCTCACACAGACACAATTAGTCTGAGATGGCTACTGATACTAGTCCACTTTGAAAACCCAGTACATAATTTACTGACTTTCTCCAGGGACCCTTTTGCAGCCCCTAATCCCTCCTCCCTCCTATCATTTCTTCTTTTGTCACTTTATTGCCATGGTCATCAGGAAAGAGGGAAAAAAAAGCCTCCACACAAGCACACATACACAAACTGCGGAGGGGTTCAAGCTTATGCTTTTGTTATATTTTTTTGTTACGCCCCTGTGCTATTCATCACGCTTTAAATCCTAAACCAGTGTTGAAATGAAACAGTAGAACTTTGTTTAATGGAGCGCCAGACTTCAGCACTAACTCGTCACTTCAGCGGGCAGAATGAAAAAGAAAACGTGGCGATGCATAAAGGATAACGGCTCTGATGGTGTACAATTGCTGGAATTTCCCTGGTGACACATGCAGTTAAAAGCACTAAAATGTTTGGGGACATTCGGTTGTCCTGAGCAGCCTCCTGCCCGGAGGGTTTGTGGTTCTAATTAATTTCCCTGAAGTGACTTTATGGTTTTTAAAGGTCTGATTTCTTTGTCTGTCTTTGTTCATGTTGGGAAAGGGATGTGAGTCAGGTCTCTGCGGTCCTGTTCTCACAAAGTCCTCTGCATTCTTGTGTTCAGGCTTGTGTTGCATATCTGGTGTTTGGTTTGTTGTTGAATGTCTTGCCGAGAAGTAGATAAGGGTGGAGAGGAGCTGATGAAATGCTTTTGATCCAGAAAGACAGAGTGATGTGTGTGTGTGTGTGTTTTTTTTGTGTCACCCTACTGTCTTATATCAGACAGCTCAGTCTGAGGTCACACCAGTAAACTTTGCAGCTAAACCGCTACATTCTGGAAATTTGCTTGTGGGGAGGAAGTGAATCTGCACAAATGTTTTGTTTGGTGAACGTTGACGTGAATTTGCCATTGACGAATAGGAAGCCGCTGGATAGTGCTGACCTTTGAGAGAGAGTCCAAAATGGAGCAGGCTAAAGTAGCTTATTAGCTGTGTTGCACCACTGTGTGGACTTATTTTCCTGTTAGTAACGGAGCTGAAGAGCTCGCTAGCTAATTGTTAGCAAGCTCGCTAGAGTGTTGAAAAGAAAATGCCAGAAGGGGCTAAACAACCCACTGTAGAGAAAGCAGGAAGAAGCTTTGAGAGCTACTGTGACTGACTAGCACCAGCATGTTCCTGGCGGGCTAGCTTGTGAGCAGTTAGCGGCTAGCTCCAGCTAACCCTGCAAGTGTTTAGCTGGCCACCGAGCTGCTAGGACCAAGTGTTTTACAAAGATGAATGGATGAATCTCGCTGTGCCATTTTCTGCTGTGATTGGATCTTTTGGGAGCTTCCTTCCAACAGAGAGTAAAGGATCGGATTCATAGAGCTGTGTGTGTGTGTGTGTGTGTGTGTGTGTGTGTGTGTGCGCACGCTTACATCTGTGTATGTAATTTTTTTCTCTCCCTCCGTCTCTTTCTTTCTCTATGTTTTGTTCCTCAGCAGTGTACAAAGTGGATGGCCTCTGTGAATTGTGGGGAGGTCTGACAGCGTGGAGAAGGTTGATTGATGGCTTATTGTGCAACCGGACTCGGCTAGACCGAACTGGTTAGGTTGTGACCCTGTTTTAGCCCCGTGCCCTCTCATTTTCTTCCTTTTTTATTCCCACCATGTTTTTATCTGCCCGTCCCTGTATCTACCTTTGTCATTCTCGCTCACACCCACTCAGACACACACACACACACACACAGTGCATAAATATACATGTATGTTCAGACTGTAAACACACTTCCCCTTTGTGCTTCTTCTCCTCTGCCCCCCCTTCGTCTTCTTTGCTGCACTAAACTCATCATTGTTGCCATCATTCATTCTTCGCTGTTTCCTTTCTTCCTTCCTCTGCCCACTTTGTTTTCTTTGTCACTGCTCCTTCAGGACAGGTTTTGTCCCATGAGTCAGTTCATCAGGTTTCATTTAACGGGCCCTATTCATTCTGTCTGAAACACTGGCCACTCTCGAGAAACGCTCCCAAAAAAAACCACCCTCGTAGACAACTCCATCGCCTCATTCGATTTTGCTGAATTTCGGGGTCACCAACCAGTTCTTGCCAGCCGGAGAATCCGCTCACGACTACAATTCAACAAATTCATGAGAGGCAAAGTTAGCCTAAACACCAGGCGCACAAGTTTAAACTGTGGTTCAGCCTGTTTTTGCTTACAATGATTTTCTGCTTCTATTCTCCACACAACCATAGTGATTTATGGTAATTATCCATCTTTGGGGTCATCCATCAACTGGTTGTTGCTAGGCGATGGGAGCAGCTGTTGTTTAGTCGGAGGAAGCTCCACTGTCAGGGGCAATGCAGGTGAAATTCAAAAGACAGCGTCTATGAAGAAAGGATGAAATCATGCTATTTTGCTCGCTTTGAGATTCGCTCTTTTCCAGTTTTAACAGAACCTTTCAGTTAAGAAACAGACACCCTTGATTGAAGAGGAGCCTAAAAAAACTTCTATTTTAAATCCTTAAACATGTGTACAGTTCAACCAAAGTGTAAAGCGATAACAATACACATATTTAAGTCTGCATTTTGATAACTTTAAACTCTAATGCAAACATGCAGCACACCCATGACAAAAATCTTACGGATAGTGAAGAAAGTGACAATATTTGCTCGAGAAGAGTCTGTTTAACAAATGACATCTGTCTGATGCAGCCTACATTGAATCAGTGCTTGGCATCGGTTGAGTAAATCTCACTCACATCATCTTTAATTAGCATTAGTAATGCTTTATCTGTACTTTGCCTGAAAACAAACCAGATGGTTTGAAATGTCTGTGCAGCACCAGAGCAGCGTTCGATTGTTGGGTGTGGGGGGTTTGGCAGGAAAGTCGAGCAGAAAAGGGCTGGAATCTGCCGTGCCGATGATCTAATGGCTGTTGTTTCATCTCAGAACAAGGAGGCACTGACAGTTCAGGGAAAAGGTGATTTATAGACCACAGTCACTGTCACGGCATGTCAAAACTGGCTCACAGGAGATCTGAGCAAACGGGCAGAAAACAAAACAAAGAAGGGAAAAAAAGAAGAGGAGAAACCTGCAGTGCAATTCAAGAAAGACCTGGGAATTATTTTCCTTGGGAAAAAAGCAGCTGCAGTCCTCCAGATTTGTTGCTTTCATTCATTTCTGATCCGTTCAGTGAGCAGCTATCATTTGGTCTCTCTGATTCACACATACTGTACTCGTAGTGGCCTAATGAAGCTGAGCCAGAGGTAAAATGCACTGTCTATGTGACCCATTTAAAAAGGCTATTAGCATAATATGAGTTCAAGTAATTGCAAATTACTTGGAACATATGTGAAAGCCCTTGGGGCTGTCAAAAAGTTTAGGAAAAGGTAATTTAACTTAATTTATCTTTTAGAAAGACTCCAAAGCAGCAACACAAACTCATTGCAGCAACAGAGAGAAAATGTGAAACGTTGCCTGCACACGTAGCTACCAGCATGCAGAGCAGACTGCGCAGGCTGTTTTGTTTTCCCCAACCGGAAAGACTCGTGGAAGCTGAGAAGGTGGATTTGTACGACACAGGAGGAGCTATTAGAAGCCCCGGAGCCATTGTGCCATATGGTGGACTATTCCATGTGGGTTAGGGGAGGGTGGGGGCCAGGGTGAGGGGGCTGTTAGGTAGGCTTTTACATGTCTGGTCAAGCAAGCTGCGGGTTAAATCTATGTAATATCTGTGTAGCTACGTGCTGCGATGCAACAAGCAATTCGAATTTAATGCTGCAAAACTGCAGAACTAGAAATACAAAAGGAAGCTTCGAGTGATATGAAGGGTTTGCATTTCACAAACTTTGGTCATTTCTCGTAAATTTGTGACAGTGTGGGTCTAAAATGACTTCTCTGATGGCAACTCTGTATGTAGAAGTGGATAACACTTCACGCTATTCGCATTACCAGTTCTTACATGCAGACCCATGTAAGACAGAAGGAAGAAAAACAAGACTATTGGGAACAAGGGAGTAACAATTAGGCATTTTAGAGGAAAGGGAAAATAGGTTGTACTCCATTTATCATTTATTTTTGTAAATACTGTGTACCTTTGGGGGACAGTCACTGAACTGTACTGTTTTGGTAGCATGTTCTAACTGTACATACATGCAATTACTGTACAGGTTCATCAGATTATCAGTGATGTTGACATTATTTTTACACAAAGTTTTCCAGTGTGGCATCCTTTAAGTAAGTATAGTTTATTTATACTTTTCTTGTTCGAGATAGTGTGGTTCAGCTACCAATAAGTACTGTATTGGTACCTGATTCACATAACCAAATACACTGTAAAGCACGGGCTGTGTTATAAAGAGTTGTATGGAAAGCTCTGTTAGTGTGATAGTTGTCTGGAGGCTGAGAGGAGACGGTTTGCCTCAGTATGCGACGTCCACAGAGGAGTCCAAAGAGAGTGTCAGGTCCTATGAAACCACAGCCACGACTATCCCAGAGAGAAAAAAAGAGCAAGAATGAAGAGGACGGGGGAGAGCAGAGAGAGACAGAGATTGCCTGACATACTAAGCATTACCATAATTGGCTTTTCTACATGATAGGACAGAGGAAATAATAATGTCATTTTATTTACAGCCTTCTCTCTGCTGAAACACACACACACTCATGCACGGCGCACAGGTCAATGACACACACTGATCAGGCCTGTCCAAAGCCATCAGAGGTGAGTGGCAGGGAATAGAGGGGCCGGTGACAAAGCGAAACGGGAGAGAGAAATAAGACTGCCACGCCACAGCTCCCATTTTGAAGGGCCACTAAACGGTGTGAGGGAGCCTTCGCCGGCCACGCCGCTCCGAAGGCAGCGCTCGGCCTCGCAGGGTAAATCAGCGGGGTGAAAGCTGGCGGAATTGGACATTAGCACTGCAAATGAGAGCCAGGATTGCCCTCTTCTCTGAGACAACACGAATAAATGAAGAAGGTTTAGAGAGGAGAGTGTGTGTTTGGTGTGTGTGGGCTGCGTGAAGCAGATAGAGAGGGGGGGGGGGGCGGAGTTGATTGTGCCAGTGCCATGTCATACTCAAGTTATCTCACCCTGTCTTGTGTTATCTGGTAGAGCTGATCAGGACACCGACCTGGTTCTGGATTTGTCACTATAATAAGAACGTTTTTATAATATTTTTGTGTCGTAGGGCAGTCAGAGTCCTACTTAATGTCACTTTGAATTAAAAATGAATGCAGAATTCTCTGTTTTAATATTTTTTCTCCACTGTTTTGCACTCATGGCCACAGGTATGCTTATGTGTGTGTCCAGGCTAAGTGAGGGCTGGGTGCTGTTTCAAATTTTAGATACTACTGCTGATGAAATACCCGATTTTCTGTTGATATCCTACTTTTAGGAATATTAAACTGTTTTCCTCAACAGAAATCCTTTACAGAATAGGCTACACACAAAACAAAAGTTTTGAGTCAAATCAGTGACAACGGGGATTGAGGTTCAACACCGAGGCCTCGTCCAGGCTTGTGCACGTTTGGTGTTTTTTTTTTTGTTTTGTTTTGGTTTTTTTGGGGGGTTTTTTTGGGAGGGGGGTGGCAAAGAAATACTTTTCTCAACTGTTCTTCCAACTCAGTCACATTTGCTCTCTCAAATGTGCACACAAAGCAAGGTGTTGTGTGTGTTTGTGCGTGTGTGGACCTCACACAGCTTCCTGCCTTGGGGGAGGGATGTAGTTTGGGGGAGAAGTGTGTGTGTGTGTGTGTGAGAGAGAGATGGAGGGGGGGCGGGGGTGTCCTACTGTGGTGTCACCTGTCTGCAGCAGGAAATCCTGGACTCTGGGCACAACAATAGTGACAGGCTCCTCTCCAGACGCAGATGGCCTCGCTTTTCCCCCCGCCAGCCACATTGCATCCCTGCATGCACCTGACACACTGTGACACTTGACACACACACACACAAATTAGCCACACCTATCTCATACACACCTACAGACTCGCACACACGGCAGATATTTCACTGCATTCTCGCTCCTGATATCTCGGACTTAGTTTGTTGGATGCTGTTTAACTTGTTTCCCTGTCATGTTTTTTTCGATGAGATACACCCGCGCACACACACGCACGCACACACGCGCACTCACACCTCTTGTTCGCTGGCCTAAACACATCTTTTCTCCTCTCTTTTCAAAACTTCCCCTCTTTTCCCTATCCTCCCTGACAGCACAAAGTGGGCTTACGTTTTTGACTGACAACCACAACAGACACCTCTCCCCTCGCCTCCCCTCCACCCCCGTTTTAATCCCCTCCCTATCCCTCTCTCCCTCCCTCTCCTCTTCCTCTTTTGTTCTGAGTGACGCTCGAAAGCCGCAGTGTCAGCATCTTTTCCATCTCTGATTGCCTTATTAGCCGGCGGTGGCACCCGCAGCTTTTCTGACACAGATGGTGAAGGAGGAGGCTCGAGCAGGGGGAGGAAAAAAAAAATGGCTGACTTGTGTTTGTTGTTGTTACTTTCCCCTCCCACCTCTTCTCAGGCTTGTTTGCGTGGACACTGACACCTCGGGCTGACACTGACACACTCCTGACACTGATGCCTGTCAAGGCAACATACGGAGGATGGCAGGGAAAGACGAGAATTTAGTGTTAGTGTGCCCTCTGTGTGTGAATGTGTGTGTGTTTGTACTGCTGTCAGGTTTCTCTCACTTTGTCAGCTAAGCTGCTTTGTCTTTAACTACCTCACCGCATTGACTTTGAATAGGTTGAGTTTTGCATTTATTTCAATACAGTGGGCTGCATCTCGATTGGGAGGACGAGAAGGGTTGAAAGAGAGCCGTGCAGCTGCATTTGCAAAAGGTTAAAATGGACTAATTTAGTGACTAACTGAAGTGAATGATTTCAGTGCAGCCTGTGTATAATTAAGAGCAAAACCAGCACAGGAATAGTTTAATTAGGAAGAGGAAGTTTGTACTTTGAGTATGTACGTTCTCTCTCACACACACACACACATTCACACACATGCAAGGCAGAGAGTTGCAGCTGTTGGACCTCCAGATTTTCCCAGGCAGCAGTAACTGGCACCTCACAAACATCAGGTATTATGTCCATTCCGATTATGGGATACAGAGCTACATGCTGTTTGAAGCTGACAGCACATCTGCCTCCTCACTGGAGACTGATTCTGGCACCTCAGACAAGCATCTTACAAGGAATGGATTGGAGGAGCTGCCTTAGCATATTTAACCCTCTATTTTTCCCTCTCCCTGCCTCTCTGTAATATTTCTCTCTTAATCTGCTTCCAGGATCCCATGTAAACCTTTTCATCTCTCTACTATTCTAGGAAATGATTCCTTTTAATTTCTTAAATGTTTTATCTGGAGATTGAAAGGAATTATAATGCTGGTTTTATAATTTTAGAAACAAAAGATTTGTGAAAATCATAGACAGCTACAGAGAGTGGGCAGCCATTTTCCATTGATACTTTAAATCTCTCTCTGTTCTTTTAAAATGGCACACTTGAAGCTGTGAGTACTCAGGGAGCACAGGCAGTAACAACACAGCTTGTCATGTCCACTGGCCGTTTCCTAGCATCATGCTGTGAGGACTTCCACAGCCGATGCCAAGTTGACTCCAGCCAACCATGGCTTGGCAAGGCTGATGCAGCTGGCATCTTCCTCCACTATCTCTTACTTGTGAATCCATAGTATGTGTGGCATGTTGGACGAATAGAGCAAATCAAAGTCAGAAATAGATCTATGGTTGCTATACAGCAGCAAAACAGACAATGAAATACTCTGCATAGACTGTGTGGCTGTAGGCTGCTCTGGCATTTCAATTTGCAGATAAGGAAAGAGGTTTTATATTTGATGAATATACTGAAATGTTTGTGCATATGCAGTAAGTTCATCTTATTAATTCAGTGTTACCACTCAGTGTGTCTTGTGAATTCAACATCAAAGTGAGTCTTTAACACAGCGATCAATGAGGCATATTTTCCTTTTGCCTGTTATTTATTTTTTATTTTGCAGTCGTGAGGACAAAAATGTCTTCATTTGTATTGTGAAGTAGCAGATCTCACCACATGATTAATAAGTATGGTCTGCTCTGAGGATTTGCTCTCTGTGTAATTTGAAATTTTGCTTGTTTCTTACTTTTTAAACTAAGCAGAAACATTTCTGGAGCTCATCTCTGCTCTCTACCCTCGCTGAGCTGTAGTGTTCAATAGCTTCATTAGGCAGTGCAGTGAAGAGGACTATCTGTCATTGTCAAGATATGGATGTTTGCCACTTTATTATCACAAACCGGTGTCCTCTGCTGGGACTATTGACAAAATTCTCTTTAGGATTATTGCACATGCAGCCTTCATATAGTAGGGGTGGTGGATACTTAATTGGTGTCATTCTAGGGTATCAAAAATATATGTGTAAAAAATCTAATGCCACTCTTGTTCTGTTTTTTTGTTTTCCAGCTTATGGACCTGAGGACGAATTTACAGTGGATAAAATTGATGAAGATGAACATTTGCAAGATGACGGCCTTTCCCTGGATGGTCAAGATGCAGACTATTTTTTCAATGATGAGGAGGAAGCAAGAGATCATTATAGCTGCCAAAACTCTCCACTCAGCAATGGCACAAACCCAGACGCTGGGTACGCCTCCCCACTCAGCACCACCAGCGATCAACTGGTGGACCTTAAGACAACGTCCTCCTTCAGTGATCAGGACAAGGTAAAGGAGAAGCAAGGGGAGAGCACAGAGTCCATCAATGGCCTCTCACTACAAGACAGTCTGGCACAAATGAAAGCCGTCTATGCAAACTTGATCTCTGAGGCCTCCTGGTCCAGCGTTGCTCTGGATATGCTTAAAAGTAGACAAGGGAACAATTACACAGCTAGCAATGGCAATGGGAGCAATCACAAAGGGAGCAATGGGTTCCTGAATAGTCACAGCCCAGGCACCATCCATTTGAAGAGCAGATGTAGCACTAGCAATGCCTCAGCCACTACTAATGTTACCACCAGCAGCACTACCACCAGAACAGTGTCAAGCAACAGCAACAGTGGCACCAGTGTAAGCTCTGGTAGCACAGGAGGATTAGCATATGACTGGCACCAGGCAGCGTTGGCCAAAACCCTACAGCAGACCCCATACCAACTCCTCCCTGAGCCGAGCCTTTTCAGCACCGTGCAGCTTTACAGGCAAAACAATAAGCTCTACGGCCCTGTGTTTACGGGTGCCAGCAAGTTCAGGTGTAAGGACTGTAGTGCAGCCTATGACACTTTGGTTGGCCTGACAGTGCATATGAACGAGACTGGTCATTATCGTGATGACAACAAGGATACCGAGGATGATCGAAGCAAGAAGTGGTCCAAGCCACGTAAGCGTTCTCTGATGGAGATGGAGGGCAAGGAAGACGCCCAGAAAGTTCTTAAATGCATGTACTGTGGCCACTCTTTCGAATCCTTGCAAGATCTCAGTGTTCACATGATCAAAACAAAACACTATCAGAAAGTGCCTCTAAAAGAACCGATGCCAGCCCTCACCTCAAAGCTGGTTCCACCAACCAAAAAAAGAGCATTTCAAGACTTGATGTCCCCGAGCTCGCCAGAGTCTGTCTCATCTGGAATACTCTTGGGAGAGTCCCCCAAAGACCAAAAAGTGGCCAATCCTTATGTCACACCAAACAATCGATATGGTTACCAAAACGGTGCCAGTTACACTTGGCAGTTTGAGGCACGCAAGGCACAAATTCTCAAATGCATGGAATGTGGAAGTTCACATGACACCTTACAACAACTGACAGCCCATATGATGGTCACAGGGCACTTTCTCAAGGTGACGAATTCAGCTTCTAAAAAGGGTAAGCAGTTGGTTTTTGATCCCGTTGTTGAGGAGAAAATTCAGTCAATTCCTCTTCCACCGACTACTACACGACTCCCAGCACCCAATGGGAAGTCACAGCTTGACTCCCCAGTCCGACCTGCCAGCCCTGATGAGGAGAACGAAGAAAAGAAAGATGAAGAGGCAGAGGAAGAGAAAATGGAAGCCAGGGAACCAGAGAGAAAAATAAAAGAGGAGAAAGAAGACCCTCCTGAGAAAGCTGATAAACCTGGAAAGGCCAGATCTTACCAATACCTGAGAGAAGAAGATTTGGAAGAGACACCTAAAGGTGGCTTGGACATCCTAAAATCTTTAGAGAATACAGTTTCAAGTGCAATCAGCAAGGCCCAAACAGGCACGCCAACCTGGGGTGGATACCCCAGCATTCATGCTGCCTATCAGCTCCATGGATCCTTGAAGTCTACCTTGTCTTCATGTGCACAGGTTCAACCTTTGTTCAGCAGCAGTTTGAAGGTACTGCCCTCTGATTTAGGCGCTATGATCCGTTCACCAAATAGCCCCTCTCCACCTCCAAGTCACAAGAGCAATGTGCTGGCCATGGAGGAGCTAGTTGAGAAAGTGACTGGGAAGACTTCAGTGAAGAATGAAAAAGAGGATAAACCTGCAGAGAATAAATGCAGGTCTGCAAAGTCTCCATTGCCAAATCTGAAGGACAAACGGGCTTCACCCAGTCCAGAAAACCTCTCAAAGGCAGTTAAGAATACTGCAGCAGAGGCCCAAATTGAGTCAAGAGGCAAAGAAGGAGAACAGAACGAGAGCAAAGCAGAGACACAGATAAAGAGTGAAGTTCATTCACCAAAAAGGCCTGAAAGCAATGGCTGCAATAACCTGAGCATCATCACAGATCACTCGCCTGAACAACCACTTGTCAACCCTCTCAGTGCTTTGCAGTCTATCATGAACAACCACTTGGGGAAAGCTGCTAAAGTGGCCACCCCCTTTGTAGACCCCTTTGCGATGCTTTATAAGATCAACAGCAACTCGGCTCAGATGAAGTCAGCAGAGATTGCGAATCAGAACCACGCTGACGATGATCAGCCCATGGACTTGACAAAGTCTAAAAACAACAATGGAAGTGCACCCAAGGGTATTTCTACACCAAATGACAATAGCAGTGTAAACAACAGCAAACCAGTGTTCAAAAGTTTCTCTCAGTCTTCATCTCCGCCTCTTCGGGAGAATGCTTTGATGGATATTTCAGACATGGTAAAAAATCTGACGGGCCGTTTGACACCAAAGTCTACAACCCCGTCTTCCATCTCTGAAAAATCAGACGTCGATGGGTGTACTTTTGAGGACAGCTTGGAGGAGCTGTCCCCTATTCAAAGACGGAAAGGCCGACAGTCCAACTGGAATCCCCAACACCTCCTGATTCTCCAGGCCCAGTTTGCCTCTAGTCTTAGGGAGACTCCTGATGGAAAGTTTGTGATTACTGACTTGGGACCCCAGGAACGGGTCCACATCTGTAAATTCACCGGTCTCTCCATGACCACTATCTCTCATTGGCTGGCCAATGTAAAATACCAGTTAAAGCGGACAGGGGGTACGAAGTTCCTAAAAAACATTGACTCTGGCCAACCTCTGTTTTTGTGCAGTGACTGTGCTTCCCAGTTCAGGACTCCCTCCTCCTACATTCACCATTTGGAGTCCCACCTTGGGTTTACCCTGAAGGACCTCTCAAAGCTTTCCATAGACTTAATAGAGCAGCAAGCAGTCAGCAGAATAGAGGACAAGACTTTCAGTTCCTCTGGACTTACAGAAGAAGACACTGGCTCAATATATCAGTGCAAACTGTGCAATCGGACATTTGTGAGCAAACATGCAATCAAATTGCACCTTTGCAAAACACACGGAAAGTCACCAGAGGACCATCTTATCTTTGTGAAGGAGCTGGAAAAGTTTGACAAGAAATGAAGACAAAGCTGATAGCATGACAGATTACTGTTGCACTATAACTCTAAGCTACAATCTGTCATAACGGATAGTGCCACAACTGTATTGAGAATTGTTACGACACATATTGTCATGGAAACACGGTAGCTTTAATAACACATACTGTAATTATTCAGTTAGCTATCAGTGATGGAGCCTTGCATCGCAGAGGCTCAAAGCTACATTGTAAAAGTTGGATTTTTGGTGACGTAAATGTACCAAACTGGTGGAGCAGCCCTGGCACTATGTAGTCACTGACTGATTGTTGCTTTCCTAATGCACTGCATCTTATCTGAGCCTTTGGGAAAAGTCCATCTGTTGTTTTAAAACTGGACCACGCTCTTATTTTGATCACAGTTTTTGAGTGATTTTTTTTTTTTTTTTAAGATAAATATATTTCAACACAACTTGCATATTATTTATGAGACAGTCTGTGCATGTTTTTATGTAAAACAGTGAGCATATTGTGTCTAATGAAATTTCAACCATGATGAGAAAACTGATCCCTGTTTAACAAATTACGGATATAGATGTTTATATGAAGGTTCTAAAAGTAGCCATGATGTTGAGACAATTTCAGCACTTTAAGGAAGTGTAAATTGATGAAGAAAAGTGTGGATAAAAGTGACAACACATCACCCTTTTGAGTTTTAACTCCCCTCATCAACATAGCAGGTTGGGGGAGTAACTGTTTTGTATTTGCCATCGAATCAAAGAAATTCTTACAAAATGTTTAGAAAATTTGTTTCTCTAGTAAAATATAATTTCCTGGTTGTTTCAACATGTACAGTATTTGAGTTAGTAGGCTACCAGTTTTATTATTGTGAAGCTACAGTTGTAAAATTAATGAAGTTTAAAACTTATTGTATGAATAATCAGCAAGTATGTATACATGTATGTCAGCATATCTTGCTCTTTACAGTCCAACATTATTTGTACTATGTGCATTTTTATAATGTTGTTTTCTAGACAAATGTCAGGGGGGAGATGTATAAAACTGCAGAATACTGTTGGACCACAATGTCCTTTTTCAGTGAAAAGTAGGTCCTTCACTGTGGTTTACATAAAATGACAGAACTTTACTGGCATCTGCTGCGATGCATGGTACTGTACATAGCATTGAAAAAAATAAATTCTCACCCAATTGATAGATTTCCAGGTTTTATCATCAACCTAATTATTCAGAATGGCATTCTTTTATCCTCAGTTGTAAAATAAACTCCATGTCCTGGATTAAACTGGTGTTGTTTGAGTGATTTTGCGAGAGTGTGAAATCCAGTCAGATGCAACAAAGGCTGAACTTGAAACACAATATTATACTGCACGCTCTTGCCAACACTGTTTCAACAGTTTTTGTTCGGTCATCTTTCATTTACATATTTATTTTCAGGTTTTATGAAGATTTTTCTTACTGACTTGAGAGACAGTATTTTTCTGTCACATTTATAGATCGTATGACAAGTTAAATCACATTATCTAGTATATTTTTGCCAAACTTTACACTGCAGTTACATGTAGATGATTGTATAGAGGTTACACATAAGTGTGGATATACCCTCCAGTTCACTCTAATATGGACATGTTGAGCAGCTATTTTGACACTGTAGACAGAGGAGGAAATGAATCCTGCTGAAAGTATCCCTCTTAAGTGGTCACGATGCCACAGGTAGAGTGAGCCCTTATTCCTGATCACACTGAAATGTCCATCCATCCATCTACTGTACTGCCAGGATCATAAATACAGCCCACTGTGGCAGCCTGGGTTTTGACAGCACTGACAGCCGTCGTACTCTGGCTTTAAGCAGTCAAACAGATGGTCTGACTTCTTCTGGATGCGTGTGAATGAACTCCTCACCCCTGAAGGCGAATTGGGGGCTCAAAGGGGGTTGAGTTTGAGCACTTTTGGGGAGGAGCATCAGGTTATAATCTGATTTTCACTCCTTCCCATTTGTCAGGCAGGATTCATTGTGATGCACCAACAGAGCCACCTTCTTGGCTGGCTTAATTGGGGCAAACACAGCGACAGCCACATCAAATCTGCAAAATTTTTGTCTTCAAAGGAGGCTTGCTGCAGCACACGCTGGAGCCTTTCCAGGTCCCACGGAGGGAACAGCAGCTTTCCCACTGTGAGCCACAGCTCTTCTTAATCTGAGCAACTTCCATACGAACCAAAGTGTGTTTGAAACAGCGTCCCCTGCAACAGGTTTCAAAGATCTCCCTACTTGATCACCCTGCAAGCTCATGGTCTCAGGCTACAAGCTCAGTGTCCTCAGGTATCAGAGGGAGCTGGAGTCCCTTGGGTGAGGATGATGGCAGCTCCTTCCAGACTGCGCTCGCTTATTGCATTGTAAAGGGATAGCAGGAGGCTGAATAGGGGAAGCAGACTGGAGGTTTTGAGTTCACTGCTGTGCAGCTGAATCAAAGCTGAGGAGGGAGGGAGGGAGGGAGGGAGGGAGGGAGGTGAGCTGGCTCAGGGCTCAAAGGAATGATCCACGTCATGCGGCTGACAGGTTCAATTTACAACATTACCTAACTAGCTGAGGCCTTATCCATGAATATGGAAAATTTAAACTCATCACCAAAATTTGACATCTTACTAAAGCAAACTTTTAATTTAAACTTCAAACGAAAAGTTGCAGTTTTACTGGAGGTTATGTTTTTCTTGACAAGACCAGGAAGTAATCTGGTACATAACACCCCATTTAACAGCATCTTGTTGTCATTTCACCTTGCACAGATGAACTAAACGTGATATGAGTTAATTAGTAAGCTTTGGACAGAGACAGGCTAGCCTTTCCTTTTGTTTTGACTCTTGATGCTAAGCTAAGACATAAACATAATAGCTGGTTAATAGCTAGAGAGGTATTGATTTTCTCATCTCACTCCTGTAAAGAAAGCCAGTAAGTGTGTTTCTCAAAGTGTTGAACTGTTCCTTTAGCAGAGCCTCTTTGGCAGCAGGTTTCTGTCTTTGCGTTGATTCAGTCCAGTTCCACTAATGTACCAGCAGCTGCTGCAGGAAGAAGACAACTTTGCAGAGTTTATGTAGGAGACGTCACTTGCTGCATTAATGAATTCGCAAAATGTTTCCATTTTTGCATTTATATATTTGCATATTTCTTTTACGACCTGACACCTGAGTATGACATGTTTTTATATAGTGCTGAATGAATGTGAGCTTTTCAATTCAGACTCCATGATGAGCCCCAAATCAGTGAATGTGTGTGAGTAATTTCAAATAGAGACATAATCCCTTTTATGGGGGGAAAAGTGAATAAAACATTGTCATAAAAAAAACAGGATTTGACTTTATGGTTTAACATAGAGCTAAGCTTTATAGTTCAGCTCGCGAGACACCTGATAAAAGAGGCCATGGCATGTCTCCACTGAAGGTATTTAAGTCGACATGCTCCCACCCCACGCGGCTCTTGAACACTAGCCTGAGGCATTTTTCCCAAGAAACAATAGAGTTCCAGCTCCTCGCAGCATGTGGCGGGGAAACATTAGAAGCAGCAGAGAGGAGTCACATGCAATAGAAGTCACATATGATAGACATGCAGGAGCATAATGTACAGAAAGTTAACGAACGTGAGCGGCAAGGATTCAACAGAAACACAAGAAACAAGATATGAAACAATTTGGGCGGACTTGTTTTTCATTAATAATCGTCTCGATAAAGAGTTTAGATACATTTCTAACAGTCAGAGAAGAGCACGACTGACTTCAACCCACTTTTACTTTGAAGATTGTTTTTTTTTTTTCTTTCTCTGCATGAATTTTTTCTCTCAGCTTTTATCAAAATGTGCTGCAGTGCTTGAATTTTGCCATGAAGCCAGTCAACTTGGCAGATAATATATATTTTATGATTGGAACTTCTCAGAACAAACATATTGGATTCATTTTATTTAACCAAGCGGCTCAGCGTCGTCAGCTAAACATAGTCAGGGTTTGTGCCAACACGCTTTTGAATTTCACTGAAAAGCCATTTAGTGTTAGAAACTCATTCTTAAGGTTAAAATAGCAGAAGAGTTTGTTTTCTCTCATTAAGAAAGGAATGCTTTAAATCTGTTTCGGCTGTTGTCAGACTGTTCGAAGTCTATGTGCTTCCTGGTTCTCCTTTGATCTTTGAACTCTGTTAGACTCGTGGAGTCTTCTCTCATGGCTTCCTGGTTGGAGTCGGCAGAGCCGGCTCGAGTAGTCTGAGCCGCCGGCATCTATTCTTCCTTTCTCGTGCAGAATCGGCTTTTGCTGCATCTTTACCAGCTTTTTCTGACAAACTCATCTGTGCACTTCCTACAGTCACGGTGTAGTTGTTAGAAAATTGTCTAGAAGGAGACTCAAGCTGCTTCATCGTGCGTCACACAACTGGAAGTCCTATGTAAACTATTACTAATTTACACAGTGATTAAGATACATAATAGATGGCCATTGAAAACAATTGATTGTCTTCATAAGAATAACAAGCAGTTAAAAGATCTGCAGAGTAAAACTTTGAACACATACACATACAAGATCTAATTTCCAACTGTTTTTCTAACTCCATCGAAGTGTCCCAGTTAGGATCAGTCAGTCAGTATATTAATTTACGATGTTGTAAACGTGTGTCTGCTTCATACGTGGTCTCCAAAACAAGCCATCTTTGTCTTGTCACAACAGATTCAACAGCTGCACATACGACTTTGTCAGCCAGTCGGTGTTTTGTTTGTTCTCTCGCGACTCGTGTTTGCTTTAAAGCAAACACAAAATAAATTGGCTCCTTGTCATCACCATTACCAGGTGAGCAGAGGCTCACGAGACAGCAGCACAAATCTGGTGTTAAACAAAAGGGTGTTTATGACAAGAGGCGTCCCGACGCAGCCTGTTATCCATTTCTAATAATCCAAATAGAAAGCCTGGAGTCGCAGGAAGCTGTTCTGCTGCAGAGCGGCAGCATCTGTACATCCATGATGTATTACATGTCAGCGAGATGCACAGGATGGTGCAGGCAGGGTTTGAATCCTTGTGACATGCATATCAGGTGTACTCATGCCGACGGCAAGTATTCGGTGAATTAACCTCGCGCTCTCTTGTGCCCCCTCAACCTTCTGTTGATCTCTGTACAACTCACTTTCAAAGCCTCACCCTCTAGAAGCAATAAAATCTAGAAAAATCCTGTCTGTGCTGGAGAACATGCCGCTGAACAAAATGCTTTCATGTGTTTTCATGTGTCTCAGTAGTTTGTGTGTGTGGTTGGTTCATTTTAGAGCAATAAACATGTGTAGGCTTGATTTCAGAAGTGCAGGGATGCAGTGAAGTCAAGGTTTCATCAAAGCATGCAGCTGGTTTTTATACCTTCCAGAATAATGGTTATACACATATAGAATGAAATAGTATGCAAACTTCTCCATCCTTAGGTGAATATTAACTTCAAATCAAAATACATTCATCTAATATTTAATAAGCTGTCTATGGAGCTCCACCAGTCACAGGGTTTTGGGCAAAAAGCTTATTGTTGTGAGTGCATAGTAATAATCATACAGGTGTCATTTTTATCCACTCTGAGCTTCACTCACCTGCACTATGACAGCTGGACTCTTGGAAGAAGCTGTGAACAGAGATTTTAGTGAGTTAATCAATAAATCTGATTCAGTAGTTTCTAAGAAGGAACTCGTTAGAAAGTGTTTTGTAGCGATTGGCTTCATTTTCTAATGGTTGTGGAAACATTGTGGCTGCTATTTATTTCCATTGTTGGTAATCAAACAATAAATGTGTAAGTTGTTAATAAATGGATTTTGGTCCAGCTTCCTTCATTCAGACAAAGAGCATTTCCACAACCCAAACCTCGTTGTTATCGTCATAATTTATCTCCAAAGCTTTAGGAAACGATTAAGCATTAATACTGCTATTAGACACAATTTGTAATCCGGCTCGGTCTAAAAGTGGAGACGTTCAATTTCCAAGCATTTAAAACAGAAAACATTTGATGCAGATGTTTGATACCTGGATTAGTCCATTCGGCTATTAAAATGCTTAATGTTTCATTTAAATAAGCGTTTATCTTCTTAACACTTTTATTGTCAGTGATCACTCGAACTTGTTTCCTCCCCCTCCATAGTCTGGTGGTCAAGCTGAATGTCCAGGTGTTGTTGGGCGTTCATACCCTTGATTGTTAGTATAAAGTCAATGATCACTTCATCCCAAACGATGCCTCTGCCTTGATGGTGTCTGAAGATGTAAGGCATCAATCACAGGTGAACCCACTTGTTTCTCACATAACAAACAAATATACCTGAGGTGGCAGACTCATTTCTTTCCGCCACAGCCGCCCTGACAGCAAAGCAATATAGCACCTTAAATTTTTGTAAAAACATTAAGCCTCAATACAGGATTTGAAGAGAAGCTGAAGGTTTGAAATCACCCGAGACGTGTCATCATGGACAGAGAGTTCAATCCGATCGCTTGTTGACACGTTTGTCCCCGCTGAGATCTGCACGCAGTCAAAACCATCTTGTAAAGTGTTGTGTACCTGTCAGGAATGAGCCTTGTTTTGGAAGATACAGACGACATAATTCATCAGGCCGAGGGAGAGGCTCTTGAAGAATGGAGAAGTGACAAAGTCGATTCTTTCGAGAATAATGACGGCTGCCAGCGTGTTGAATGGATGAAGTGTCTTTTAGGATCTATCAAACCCTTTTTTTTTTCTATTGTTGTAAAGCCCACAGGTGTGATGTGAGGCACCGGCACTGTTGTGTCAAAGTAGCTGAAATATTGAGACATTTATATATATAAGTATGTCATGTTCTGGTGCATTCGCCGTTGTGTGCTTTCATTTATTTAATCAATGGAGTGGACCTCCTGCACAAAGTGTGCACACAATAAGAAGAGGAAAGAGGCGTTTCTTTAGTGCCGCAGTGATAAACAGATTTACTGAAGGATTCCCAGTTTAGGACTTCATCATGACCACAAAATAGGTTTCAATCCATCTTCATGCCAGTATATACGGTGTGTGTCTTTTTCAGATAAAGATGCTTTTTATTTTCCGTAATTAAAAATCTGCTTCTGGCACGTTAAAAAAAAAATTAAAAAAAAATGGTTTCACAGGGGAATGTTGGGGCAACAGGATGTGTGTGTGTGTGTGTGTGTGTGTGTGTGTGTGTGTGTGTGTGTGTGTGTGTGTGTGTGTGTGTGTGTGTGTGTGTGTGTGTGATAACGCACTCTGCGTGGTCTTATTGGAGTTTGGATATGTGCTATTTAGGACCTCAGAAAAGGTAAATAGGTTACACTGCTGTGCTTCCTCTCGCAAATTCCTCATTATTTTGAACTATTCCTGGTATGGGTTGCCAGGTTTGAATGTCAAATGTCGTATTTATTTCATCTTGAGCTGTGCGAGAGAAACCACTGTCATGCGGTTGGGTTTAGACCCTTGGACAGTGTGACGAGTCTCATTCACATTCTGTCCAAACCTGACATCATTTGCATGAGAATAAGCCCAAACTCTGCAAACGTGACACGTCCCAGACAGGGGATCACAACTTGGCTGTCATATTAGGCCGGTAAATTCAGGTGACACGGATCCTGTGTCCTCATCTGGGCCAACCTGACAGTGGTTCATGTTCCCTGCTGTCTTTTCTGAGGGGCTTTGTGAGGGGGGGGTTGCTTTTAATCAGCATGACGAACCCTGCCACCCCCTGCAAGCACGCACACACTCGCACTCACACACATATGTGAGAGTGGGCATATGCTGAGGGGCAGTGGGCTGGCCGCTGTGCCATCATTAGTCCAAGCCTACACGGCAAGCTTCTGACACATGTCGAAGGAGCTTCATTCGACCTACAGAAGGTGCATCCGCATTATGCAAAGGGAGCAGTGTCTTTATGTGCAGCACTACTGTCAGAGGCTTGAAGGAGGAACTGAGGGAGGAGGTGCAGGGGCTGGGGAGGAACAGACATGGAGAGAGTGAAGCTGAAAATCAATAAGAGAAGTGGAGGAATCTGTTTTAAGTAATAATTACGCACTGCTAAGTCATAATCCTTAATTAAATGAAAAATTGGATGATTACGCTGATTCTAATAGATTAAACAATGTTCTTGAATCCAGGGAAACAACAATGGCTCCTTATTTGAAGGTTATTTCAAGATGCTTCTCAAAATAAGATCTGCATCTGAGCGGATCTGTCCTCATTGTCTCAAATGTATTCTTCCTTTAGAGAAAACAAGACTTTTCTCTCTCCCTCTCTGTTGTTATGGCACCGCAGCGAGAGGCTTTGTGGTGGCGAAGTGGCATTTTTATCTCACCTGTGCCCTCTGGCATTTTGACGAATCACTCTGAATTGGACTGTGTTCAAGCTAGAGGCACGGTGGGACACGTGTCAGTAATGATCAAGTGCTGCAGTGCAGCACCATTAGTGTCATGAACTACATGACACCTGCCTGCCAGACCAAAGTGCACAGTGTTGTGTTTATGCAGCATTCTTGTAGTTTTAGCGTGCCGTACATGCATGACAGCATTCTCCTTTGTTACGTTCAGTATCTCATTACCACACGTAGCTAAATGACATAGTAATTTTACACGTATGTTACATGTTACATGCAATTTCTGATATTGTTTCCTGCAACCAAATATTGATTGAACATGATCAGAAAATCAGTCGTCCAATGTAATACAAGACACTTTAATTTAAAGTCTCAAAGATTTCAGTCCGGGTGTAGTTACTGGTGATATTAGCAAATGTGGTTTAAAACTACAGTTTGGGGGCAGCAAAACAAGCTACTGTTATTGTAATAAAGTCTTTTTCTATCACTCTGTGAGCATCTGTGATCTGATTTTGTGCTGCACACAGCTTGAGTCTGCAAACAGCAGAACTGGAGTTTGTTACGTCAGTGAGAAGTTAGAGGTGTGCGGCCTGTTGCCTGCAGCTCTTCATCTAACAGCTTTTTCCAGTTCATAATGCTGCAGATATATAAATATAAAGTGCTTTCATCAGAGGTTCATGGGCTCAATCACCATTGTGTCACCTCGTCTGGCAACAGATAGTGACTAAACAGACATTTATTTAAATGAAAAGCTTTGAGATCATAGCTCGTAACTTTCATAACGCTCATTTCTCTTCCTGTACATGCGTGGATGGCTCAGTGTGTCCTGTGCACCTTTGCATCGCTCCCAACTAATTCACAAATAAAAAATATGTTTTTCTTATATTTTGCAGTTTGTAAATGTCACTGCACAATATGCAAACGCTGTCCCTTAAAAGCTCCATTTTATTTTAATGTGCACTTTAAAGAGAAACGCTATATGTGGTTATTGTTTTGTTTACTTTATACAAATGAGTTAGAGGCTCACAAAGAACATCGCTTATTGAAATTTCACCTTACCAATGAGTGGCTGTGTGAAAGAATATAAATAAGCTGTCAGTGAGACAGAAGTGAGGCTGCCTTTTTAAAAGTAGACTCTGATCATTACACAATCTCTGTAAATTTGCTGTTTTCTTTAAATCAATGGCTGACTTAAAGGTTAACTGCCATCCCATCTGATGCATGCGCACTCTGCTCTCAGGCCGCAACGCTCGCATCGCGCACAGACACGGAGGTAAAAGTTTGAGGGAGTCGTAAATTATCACGTCATCTGTGTTCCTCCTCCTCTGGCTTCGAACAGCCGCTCGGAGGTTTGCACGTCTTTAAGAGATGTGTTAATAGAAGAACCAACAATCCACTTAATGCCCAAAGTGAAGGGTAGAGTCATTTTTACAAGTCCGGAGATGGGATTCTGCTTTCATTGCCCACGTCAGTACAATGATTTAGTACCAGGCCCTGCCAGTCCTTTGTCACTTGGGCACTGCAATCTTTCTCTGTCAGTTGCCAAGGGGGAGGACTGAGATCCAGTTTTTCCAATAACGCTAAATGCATCGCCAACAGCACATGGTCCAATAGCTCATGAATATGAATATACATATAAATAGACAAGTTGAGGAGGCGGATGGATGTTGGCCTGTCACTTTCGCCTTGCCTAACATCTCCACTGAGGGTAAGTTGTGTCCTGGATCTGCAACACAAGCAGCTTGCTGCAAAGTCAGACCAGACTTTCTCTCTGTTACTGTGTTAAAAGCACTGCGTATTTGGCTGTTTTATTTTCCAGCCTCAAATTAAGTCGCTATCATTAGCATGAGTGTGACATCTCTTTAATTAACAGTTATCCAACAATCACGATCACAGTCGGAATAGAGTGACAGAAAAATGACAGGGGGGCGGTGGAGGGGCGGCAGCATGGTGCTAAGTGTGGACTTTGCACTAAACTGTATTGATATGATGAGTTAGTTTGATGAGCCAAACACACCCAAACAGCTGTTTTTATACAGAGGGCCACCTGCAGCTGGGAAGATCTGATCTGAGACTGTTACAACAACAGATAAGAGATAAGAGATGCTTATTTCATGACTGAAAAGGGAAACTCCGCTTTATTACAGCTTGGCTCTTATGGGCTGGATCGCAGCAGAGTGAGGGGTCAGTCCTTTAAACACATTCAAGTTTGTCCCTGATCCAGATGAGCAGTGATGAGCAGGTGACTGAAACTTAGTAATTAGTTGATTAGTTATGAGTCATTTATTACTGGGGAAAGTAACTTTTGCATTACTTTTAAATGTCTGCTTCAACAACTGATTAACGCACACATCGCTATATTACTTTACTGTCCATTGTAGCGATGGGCGCTATGAATACTCCCAGCCACCAGAGGACAACAATGACTGAATGACTTAATTACATTTCTAGTTACTCCCGAAAGTAGCAGAACTACAGTATCACCTGTTGGAGTTTTCTCATTTTTTCAAAATAGACACGAGCTGTCAAACAGACGTCTTATTCCCAACGTTAGCCAAAAGTTAAACTGTCTTTTGTTTCTAAACTACGCTGGATGGCAGTTGACTTAATTTGGACAACTAAACATGTTGTAAAATGCAGAAAGATCACCTGTTAAAAAAGATCTCCTGCCCTTGAAACCACTCAGCCCTCTAAATAAAATATTATTGTGAAACGTATCTGTTGTGCACTCTTGGTCTGAGCCTTCTTCTGGTGAGACTACACATATTGCTCCTGTCATACCTGTCCAGCACACAATGCAGCCGCTAGCTCTGCTTTGTTTGTCAAGACACTCACCAAACTCAGCTCTCCAACTCCTGGTTTAACTCCCACACTGTCACTATCTGGCTCGCTCCTGCACCGCCGTGGGAGTATTAACGCGTGACATCTACAACGGCCTTAACACAACACGCCGAGATTGAGTTCCTCACGCTGCCTATACGAGTCTCTTCTTACCTTCACTCTGAGTTAAGCCAACCCCACTGCTGGGAAAGAGATGTGACAAAACCAGGGGGAAGGGAAGTGGAAAATAAGGCAGAGCCAAAGCCGAGCTGCCACTCACTGACAGGCGTTTTGACAATCATAGGCTGTCATCACTTTCTGATCAGACCTGTCAGCAAGAAATGCGGCAACAAGACAGCGCTGCAGAAAGATGTCCCCCTCCTTAGTGTACACACACACGGATATTCAGAGTTGTGTTATTGATGTACACACACATCACATGCAAACACATCAAACATGTCAGAAAGTGCTACGTACAGACCCTAAGAATAAAACAGGTTTGGTTACACGGTACACAGTGAATTGGCTGCGCTTCCTGCCAGTGCTGCAGGGATATCCCAAATAAACCCAAAAAAGGCACCGTGCAGTGGCTTTGCAGGCTGACAGCTGATGGAAGAAAAGTATTTTTGATGCAACCGGAGAAGTAACGTCAGTGTGGAGCTTGATTTTTGTGCCACTATGGCCAGCAGTCGGCTCCCACGAATCTTCTGGGTGCGGATTTCTCACTGAGGGAAATCTTAATTGAGAGTTCAGTGAAGTTTATTTCATTTGACGTGGGCTTTACAATAGCATTAGGACTGCATATACAATTATGCACAAGCACCAGATGTACCGTATTTAGTGTCTGTAGCGAAATGCTAATTGACAACACCTGTGCACAGGAGGCTTTTTTTAGAACTTAAAATAGAAAAGGAAAATACAATAGAAACACTGGTGTGTCTGTTCAGGGGGAGTGTGAGAACAATTATATTTTAGCCATGATTTAACATAAAAGCATTAAAATCTTGCAGCATTTTCAGCTTCTTTGGAAGACAGTTCAGCGCAGACGACCGATTGTCCAAATGAGGTTTCAATGCAGCGCGACAGTTATCGTTTACTGAGGCTCGTGTGACGACTCTGCTGGAGCGCTGGTGTCTTGCAACATATTCATTAAGCAGTGAAGGAGCATGGAGGCATTAAAAACAAGCCTCGGGTTGGAATTACTGATGGAGCTTTTGAAGCTGAACATATTGCGTTTCTCCAGGAAGTGACCGTGGTGCCACCTCATTGTGCTTTTGTCCAGGATTTTTATTCATTCTCAGGAAGTGATGCAGTATTATATGAGTCACTTTAGGTGTGTCAGTGTTCAATGCAAAAATTCAAAGAGTGACCAGAAAGCTTCAGCAGTGTGAAAACAAAATGTAGCTGAAACAAAAAAACAGAGAAAACCAATCGAGTTGAACGAAATTACATTGGATGGATCCAGTTATTATTCTTTGTCCAAACAGAAGAAAACAAGAAACAGAGAAATTAGATAAAATCTGTCTTGTCATCTGAGTCTAAGTGCCAGTCAGAGGAGCCAGGCTGCCATCTGCATGAAGCACGGAAATAAAAGACAATCTCCACAGTGTTTTAGTGACGGTGGGAGGATGGTGCCTTGCTTGCTTAAAACATGTTTAAAGAAATTTAATTTGGATTTTTGAGTAATGTTCTTTTTTATAAGCTTTTAAGATGTTTGTTTTATCTAATTTTGGTCAGCTGCTGCATGTAAAGGGACTTTAAACTTCATTTTTTTCTGTACAAAATTAGGCAACGATCCAAAATGAGGCTTTGTTTAAATTGATATTTAAACTCACCCAATACCAGATACATGCCAAATACAACAGTGTTCCTCCATGATAAACACACATAAAAACAATGATTACACCATGTTTTATTCTTTATTTTAACACTACAATCTATTTACAGTGCTTTGCATTACTATAGGAGAAAAGTTTTGTTGGATTTGTTGAGTTTAGGACAAAACTTTCTTGTGTTTAAAGTCAGAAAGTCTTTTACAGTTACACCCTTCCTTAATCCTCCTCATCCTCTGTGGGACATAAAGCAAGACGCGCTCTCTCACAGCTGATGTTCAGACAGTGTGTAGCTTTGTATAATTTGCCTGTTTAGCAGCGAGTGTGAGCATGTGAGGAGTCCGTCATCACACCACAGTGCTTCATTGAAACATGACATGGAGGCTGCTGCGTGTTGTGTATGGATTTGCGTGCTGCTGTCTGACCGCTCTGTTCATTAGCTGCACATCTGTCACTGCTGCTGATCATTAGAGCACAAACTGCCACCAGAGCTGGAAAATGACTCTGCAGCACTGAGAGACATCAGAGAGGCTTGAGTGGCAGCTGTCAGCTGAGCCCAAATATGACGTCTGAAAGGAAACAGTACTGACACACCAGTCATATCCGTAAAAAGTGGCTCAGACAATGAATAAAACACAAGGCACAAGTAGCTAATATTTTGATCCAGAGTGTCCTTTAATCTTTCATCCCAGCTCTTCTTTTTTATCTTTGAAATGACAGTTGAATTGAACTTGACATGCGTTTTACAGTATAATGCATAAAAAAAACAAACAGTTAACTTGTAACAAAATCAATCGCACGTCAAGATCTTTTATTAAATCAAATAAAACCTCAAAGTTAACCTGGAAATCAAACCTCGCGGCAGAAGATTGATATATTAATGCAAATCCAGTGTAATGTAAATGATGTTTTCTGAGTTCTTGGAACAACTGATTTGCTTTTTTCCCCCCTAACTATCCGTCATCAAAGAGACCAGATAGCATCTTACATGATAAAAAAAAAATACCCACAATACAACAGATTATTTCTACAGCTGTGATGCTAACACAGTTTATAACTCCTTGTGTCATTTTGAGGCATCAGTGGAGTTTTCCACAACTCATCCTTTATTTTTCTCTCATTTTCTTTATTTTGCACAACATTCTACATTTTTTAGTATAAAACCGTATTTGCAACATGGGGCCAGATTGTTGTTTCTTTAAGCTTTAAAAATTTAAATATTATACCTTTTACTTTCAGCCCTTCTTGCTAAATTCTGCTGTCGTCCCTCTGCCTCTTTATTCTTTTCTGTCCAATGTTACATTATTCCCCTGCTGCTTTTGTCATTTGCATGACCTCAACCTGGTTTAGAATCTAACATGGACCTTTTATAAACTGCCAATTTTACTCTTTCAGCCTTTACCCTGTACAGTGTGAATGGAGATTAAACAGAGAGCAAATTTCCCTCTAGATGTGAACAGCTATATGGAACGGAGAGAAAATGAAAGCAAGTGGCAGGAATGAGCCTGCAATTAGACTATTTCAGTGGAATTTGTGCGCTGCACAGGAGCCGAAGTGTTTTACCCTGTGTGCAAATCTTATCGGGGTAGTTTGGATTGCTTGAGGCGTTTCAGTGTTTTAAATGGTTAGCTGGGATTCACCAAAGTCACACAATAACACAAACAGACTAACTGATGAAGGCAGCTGTAGACCACAAACTCCCATGTTCTGTGAGGTAAAATTACTGTTTTTGTCAAAGGAGTTTGGTTTGGACTGTGGCTTTGAAGAGAGCAATACAAGGACCTCAGTTCCCATCATAAAGGGCAGTCCAATGGCAAAATAAGTGATGAAAATATTCAAAATATAGTGTACACTGATAGATTTTTTTTAGTTGGGCCTTTTTTTGGTGGCTAAAATATGTGTTGCTGCTGCGCACAGTCAACAGCAGTACATTGCTTAGCTTCCTACAGCAGCGCTCCTGCTGGCGTGCCGACCACCATCTACTGCAGGTAACTCTCACAGCCACACGTCAAATAATCCGGACTATCCCTTTAATGAACGGCTAAAGAGCAGGCGCGGCTTGGGCAGGAGAGATTTCAGTGCGTTAGCTGTGCAGTCACATCAAAGGAGCATCCAAGAAAAAAGAAAAAGTGGGACATTTACAGTAGCGGCTCCTCAGAGGAAAGCCGCTATCCTCGTCAGAACTCTCATTATATTTTTGTAAGAGCTTTACTGCAGATTGAGTCATCAGTGTCGCCACAAGTGCGAATGTTTTCTGTGACTTACCTGCTGTGAAAAACACAAGACTATTAGGCCTTATGAGATGATACAGCACTCAGGCCCACAGCGTCTGCTCTCACATACATACAGTACATATGTTTTCTTATGTTGCCCTCTTGAAGCTGCTGCAGCTATATGGTGGAAAAATTGACCTTTCACTTGAAATCAACATATTCTTCCTGCCAGCTTCACATAATTAGAAACATGTTTTCCTGTGAGCCCGGAGCCAAACGCAGCCCGAAGCTCCACAAACGAGCAGAAGTGTCCTGAATCATGTACATATATATTTTCATCCGCACACCCTCGGTGCCACAAAGTTTACCGAACACCATTGTCCTCCGGGATAATTATGACAAGAGAAACAAGGAAACAAGAAGGGATGGTCCGGTGCTGTGGCAGGCGGGGACCAACAGGGACGTCTTCCCTGTCACCCTCTGAGGCCACCAGGAGAAAATAAACAACAAACAAGACAACACGAGGATGATCTAAATCAGGGCTGCTGCAACAGCTTCCTGTCCTGAAGTGTTTGTCTTGTTTTTGTTCCTCACACTAACAACTAAACAAACAAACAAACAAGGCTCCCACAACCTCGTGAGTGACTGTTAGCCTTCACCGTGTTTCTGTTTTTTCTTCTTCAGCTCTTTTCCTCCCACTCAGACATCACTCCGACACACATCAGTGTTGTGTAACTTCCCCGCTGTTTGATGAACCCGCGTTAAGCGCGCGGCAGCCGAGGACGTGTTTGCGGCGGCTCTCTGTGTCAAGGTGTTTGCAGATATTAAGTGATTGTTACACGCAGACTAATTAAAAAGGTGAATTTCAAAAGCAGTAAATGAATATGTAAATGGTCTGTGTCTGCGCCTCGTTTTCTGAAGTGGGTGATAACAATGTGGCTCTAAGCTCTTCTCTTAACTGTAATTTTCCTGATCCACCGTGACAAACAAACAGAAACGATAATCCTATTATACTTTTAATGGCACAGTTTTGTTTTCTTCAGGCAGCCTGTGAGAGATGTTGTTTTTTGTGTGTGTGCAGTGTTTTCTTCGCCGTCACTGACAGAACTTGAAATCAATTTTCAGCCACTTCTGTTTCAGTCTGCACAGTTTTTCGGCTAATTCTCGCTGCTTTTTGTCTTCATTGTTGTGATGTGTGTACGTCCTTGTACCGGTCAACCAAACAGAGCACGGTTTTCTTCTCCAGGGCAGAATTTACATTAAGTAGCTTAGCATCACCTCGGGTTATTTTATGCTGCCATTTTTCATTACTGTGGGAAAGATATGTCCATTTGTTTGGGAGGGTTTTCCAAACATTGACATTTGGTATATTCTGTTGTCTCTCTCATTAAAGCATTTGAATTAATGTCTCTTCAGTGAAATGTTGTGGTGTTTTATCCACACGATGCACTCTGCTTTATTAGCCTCAAACGTAGCAGGAATGTGTTGTGTACTTGTGGCTGACAAGAAAGTCAAACCAAATATAATTCAGCCGCTTCCCATCGCTATACATTAGAGGCAGGAATGAGCCGTCTGTGATAGTGAACCCGTACCCACAATAAATGATCTGCTTATATGCTCATAACTCTGTCTCAAATGTGTGTACTTCATATTAGAGGCAGAAAATTTAAGCACACGTGCAAAGTTTTCGAATTTAGTGTGTGAATATGCATTTTTTTTCTTTATGTTGAAATGTCTCTACACAGAATATCAGTGTTTTGCCTGTTTAGCTGACCTGCTGTGCACTGATTTGGATTAATTGATGTACTATTTATGGTAATACTTCATTTTACCAGTCTGCAAATTTCATGTTATGTAGGTGATAAATTTCTTTCAAATTACTCCAACATTTACCTCAAAGTCAACTGAAAACTACCCCAACATTATATGATAGTGATATTCCTCTGTTTCCCAATAAGCAGGTAATGGCTAAATTACTCAATTCTTTACAGGAAATGTGTGAAGAAATTATTGGGAAATTATTGGGGAAATAGAGACCCCTAAAGTGAAGTGTTATCAAGATTTTTTCATGCGATAATGACATCTTTTAAATTGTTCTGATAAAAAACACTTGAAGAAAAATATACGGGAAAAATTTGTATGACTGATTTCGATGCTGCCTCTAGGGGCCGCCAACGTCGGACATTTTCAAAAGCTACACATAGAGACACATTAGACACTGACTGCTTGGACATAGGAAGCCGGTCTCATCCCAGACCATCAAATACCAACGTTTTGTCCCGCACTAATGTAAACCCATCCGCGGCAATATGGCACGCAATTCGCAACGGCTCCACCTGACGTAGCAGAGGTCCTTGTAGGGGTCGTGCACAGTGCTTTCACCCATGAGACCAAGTAGTTTTGGTGCCAAAACCAAACTAAACTGCGAGCGTTTCACAGCAGTAAACATTTGAAAAAGGCTTTCTAGCAGGAAGACTTGCACGTCGTACACTGAAAGGTACCTTGTGTGACGAAGCAGCATCAGTGTTTGAGGACCTGGGATGAGACATACAGTCGCTCGTGCTTTCCTTCAGCACACAGGATGTTCTTATGGGAGAAATCTGCTCAAAGAAACAAACGAGGCGGTTGAGAGGCCCACTTACAAGCTTGTTGTGGAGCCTTCATCGGCAGGTTGCTCAGATTGTGTGATTGTGGCTCAACGCTCTGCAACGAGCTCAGGTGGATGTTGAGTTGTCAGACTTCTGTTTCAAAAGTCAAGATACGGTCAAAGTGCTGCGAAACGCCGTCACTGTTTGTCAGAATCTTTCCCCTGAATAACTCAAGCAGGAGAGGCGCCGTATGTGCGTCTGTCTCCTCAGACCAGGTTTTGACAGTCACCCCTCAGCCTGCCAGGTTCATACAAATGGCCACTCATGTTTGCATTCAGCAGCACCGGTCACAGCTGCTTGGACGTCTGACAGGCCCGTCTTGAGTTCAGCCACCCTGTCTGTGCTGACAGCTTCTGCTATTAAGGACACCAGCAGTCCACGGCTTCCCACTGAGCCACTGACTGGTTTAGAGAGCACTCTGTGTGTGTGTGTGTGTGTGTGTGTGTGTGTGTGGGTGTGTTTTCCTTCTTAACTCCTTCTCAAACATCTCGCACGTGTAACCTCAGTGCTGTAGAAGTGATGCCTTGTTTTACTGATCGTTATTGGGATATTCTCTACGTGCAGCAAGGTCAGAGGTCACGGCTGGATGACAGATACTACGGCCAGGAAAAGAAGAAGAAAGTGCATTTGTGTGTGTAATAAACCCTAAAAGAGCTAAAACTGCTCAACGCTATAAGCAGGATACCTTCAAGAAGCAACTTTGGCATGGCTGCCTATTTCCTGATGACAGCTAATGACACATTCATTTCCTAACTAATGCCTGAACTAAGTTCCTTATTCCTCTTGAACTCTAAAAGCTTGTAAATTATGTTTTCTATGCCATGTGCCCTAATCAGTGAATAATAGTCTCAAAACTGTTTTCAGCTTGAATAAACAGCGCTGGGTACTTATGCTGACAATGTAGGAGTTTCATTTGAAAATGTTTTACCTTCTCCTCCAGCAATGAAGAAAAGTCAACTTGTAATTATTGTGGAAGTGTTTGTTTGAATCTTAGTCGACAGAGGTATTTAAGAGTCTGAGCCAAATCCTCATGCAGTCTCCCTTGAACCCGACAGAAGACACCGAGACCCCTTTAATCTTGGCGGTAATGCACTGACAAGCTCTTCTGACGCACCTTTCATTTGAAATGTTTTAATGTCTCTTCACATTCTGCTCCTGTCGTCTCCCTCTCCTTTGCTTCTTCAGGCTCCTCACCCCTCGTTCTGGAGGTAGGCGTTGTCAAACATATTAAAGAAGGAAGCTTGAACTAACTTCTGAGGAACATCAGTCCAGCTTTAATCAGAATTTTAGTGCAGCTTTCTGGAGAAGTTCATTTATTAAAGTGATGGCATTTGTAACATCCTGCACCTGTTCTTGCATTCCCAAGGGAACGCAAACCCAGTCATTCCCACCTCTCAGCCGCTGGAAGCTGGCGTGTACAGTATCATATGCATCCCACTAACACAACGAGACAATGGGCACAGACATGTAAGAGGCCCAACATGCTCTCCTGCAATAACACGAGTGAGACACACAGACTTTGTGGTAGTTTTGCCTCTTTTTGTAGTTGGTTTACATCCCTTTGTAGTCGTTTTGTGCTTTTTTGTGGCCATTTAGTGTCTCTTTGTGGTTATTTTGCTCCTTTTTGTAGTAGTTTTGTATGTCTTTGTGGTTGTTTTGTGTCCCTTTGTGGTCGTTTTGTGTCTCTTTGTGGTTGTTTTGTGTCCCTTTGTTTTCATTTTATGTCTCTCTTTAGTTATTTTGTGTCTTGTTGTGGTTGTTCTGGTCCTCCTTGTGGTTGTTTCATGGCTTGTTGTCATCATTTCGCCTCTCCTCTTGGTCATTTTGTGTGTCTTTGTAGTCAGTTTGTGTGCTTTTGTGTCACATCCTGCAGGTGAATCCTAGGAGGGCCCCTGACTCTTTGGGCCCCTGGGCCTGTGCCCAGTAGGCCCATTCAGTAATCCATCCGTAGGGCTGAGGTTTAGGAGACTGAAGGTTTTTGTGATACAAACCCTCATTTCAAGATGAAGGCCTGGCATTGCTTTGATGCAACGCAGCCAAAGATTTATCACAATTTCCAGTTTCACCATGTATCTATCCAAGAGGCTTATCGTATAGGGGTGTGATAATGGCTTTTGTTTGGCCGTTACAATCTTCTGTCTGTTTCCAGTTATACTTTTATGAAAGACTCAGCGCAGTAAGAAGCTTTGAAGAGGATTAGATTGTTCTATGATGAAACAACGAGCAAAAGACAAGTTTCAAGGTTGTACTAATGAAGCTGTAAGATGGACCGATGATGTTATTTACCTGCTTTTGTCTCCTGCCTGAGGCTACATAAAGGACTTTTTACAGCTTAATCTCATGCACTTTGTTGATTGGAGCTTCTTAATTGTTTCTTTTCAGACATCAGACTTGTGTAAGAGGATTGAAATGCTTGACATACTGTACTTTTGTAGCGATTTGTCTTAATACCAAAGTAGACAGCAGAACCGTTTTGAGGGCTGTTTAGCTGAAGGTGTGAGGGGTTTTGGGGTTGAAACTGTCCAGCGTCCCACTGTGTCCACCACAGGAGAGCACAGCTGACCATATGGAGAGCATGTTTGGATGCTGCTTTAATCCAGAGCACATCACAGTATTATATTGTTATATGAAATGTATTAAGAGTACGCATCGCTGCAAATGGAGGCGTGTACCCTGGAGCTGCAGCATCATGGGCTCATTCATCCATTTACTCTCTACTGTATGAGAATCGTTATATTAACCCGTTCTTGTAAACCTCTCCTCTTGTAAGCCTCAGTCATTCTTTTTTTTTAAGAGCCGATGTTTCGTGTAAAGAAAGAAGAAAGAACCTAGAATTAATTAAGTCTTACTTGAGTTTAAGTGGTGATTTTCTTTCAAGGGTATTGTAATTTTCCACATTATTAGTGCCAAATCAAATCTCTTTTCAGGAAACTACTCAGGAAGTTATGCAACCCCGTTTCCTTGAAATTACATTTACGTATATATTTTCTAAACTGTTTTGCCAGCTATATGATGAAAAACGGAATTGCTGCTAGTATTATGCTCTGAGGGATGTTTGAGTGAAAAACTCTAATAATACAACCGTGGTCACTTCGGGAAGATACTGCACTGCTAGATCAGATAATTTGGCAGAGCATAAATGAAATGCATGTCAACGGACATTATGTTTATTCCTTCAGGAATAATATTTTTGCAACTTGCCAGATACAACCCTGATTCCAAAAAAGTTTGGATGCTGTGTAAAACATGAGTAAAGCAGATTATCCAAGGTATTTCAAACAAGTTGGCACAGGAGCAACTAAAGACTGGGAAAGATGTGGAACGCTCCAAAAACACCTGTTTGGAACATTCCACAGGTAAACAGGTTGATTGGTAACAGGTGATAGGCTCATGATTGGGTCCGAAAGGGGCATCCAGGAAAGGCTCAGCAGTGACATGTTTGTGATCATCAGATGGCTGCAGATTAGAGCTCTGCAGCCAATCAGCTACAAGAAGTTCTGATCTGGGCAGCACCTTGTGCTACAAATATACATGGATTTCTTCTGTTTGTAAAGTTCACAATCCTAGTTAAAACACATTTTTTAATATTGATTAAAAAAAAGATAGTCAATATGTCGTCAAAACCCATGTAATTTGAGGCCTTTAATTCTGCAGATAAAACTCATTCAAACATTGTTTTTACAGCACTTTCTGCCTTGAGAAGTCATATAAGAATATAAAATGTTGTGTCCTGTAGACAGCTAATGATTGCTGCGCTCATATAATTTGGTGACCATCACAGGCCATAACCTCTTGGCCTCCTCTGATAATATATATACACACGCATAAATAAATGCACACACGCTCTGGCACGCATCATTAATGTATTTCACTTCAAAGTCTTGGCAATTTTCTGTTGACATTCACACTCCTCCAGGGTCAAACAACATCTCATTGCCTCCGTATCAATTATTAAATATTTTAAGCAGCATCCCGCCTCCACCTCCGTCACCCCCTCGAGACCGATGCCGTTATCATTTTTGTCAGAGTCAGTTTCCATCTGCATTTGTCATCCCCGCACACATTTACGAGTTATCAATCGCTGTGTCAGGATGCAAAATAACTGATGTTCTTTGGGGCGGGATTGGATGGGACTATCTGGGGCTTTCAATCAATGCATATTCTCTGCCTCTCCCTCCCTCCTGTGCCACTACTCCCTCATAAATCTCAAAGCATTGTGGGGCTGTAATGTATTTGTGGGGGGTGGAGGCTCGGCTGTGGGTGCAGATGGGGTGGGGGGTCTGGGTGACAGAAGCAGTAGTTATATTATCAAACATTACACCTTAGGGCGAACACGGTATCAAGGGCTTTCAGACTGTGTAAGCTCGGCACGGTGGCAAAGGAGGAGGCACGACTACAGCACGCAGGACAAGAAGGGATTACTTTCTGTCGTCCATAAATCAACTCTCCAGCTAAACTAATCTTTCTGGCTGGATGGCAGAGTAAATACTCAGGGTATATGGATGTAATGTGTGCTTGATGCATCTGGTTATGGCTGCCTGGCTGCACACAAGAAGGGTGAGAGACACTCCGCCAGCAGTTACAAGTTTCTTAATGTATACTTTCCTGCCAGCTGTATCCTTCTCTATCTTGTTTCAGATGGTGGTGGCAGGTCATCCAGCTGCACAGTTGTGATAGTGTGTGTACGTGTGTGTGTGTGTGTGTGTGTGTGTGTGTGTGTGTGTGTGTGTGTGTGTGTGTGGGTGGCATCCACTGTTACTGAATATTGGGAATAGGGAATATTTAATGGAGCCAAATAAAGCATTTAAGCTGTCTAATGAGCACTATTGTTAGTCGTCTGACGGGGCAGGCAGACGACTGGGTGATGAATGAAACTAAAGTCCTGAGACTTGTGATGTATTTGATGGAAGTGACAGTTTTTAGATTCATCCTTATTAAATTAAGTTCTCCCAAAACATCATTAACGGGGGGAAAAAAAGGTCAAACAATGAGTGACATGCAGCACATATGCAGAAATTAATACTGGTCAGCAGGAAGCAGCATTTGACGATGATCTTGGTTTCTTACCTTCTATTACTGTTGTTTGGTGTATGTAAAGTGTGAGCTACATGCACATAAAGCACATTTGGTTTACTTGAAATTAAAAATACAATTGTATTGCCTTTGACATTTTGGTCAAAATGTCTTGATAGCTAGCCACATTTAGCCACACCATACTCCAACCTTAGCCTTACTATTAATATTTGAAAAGTATTTTTAGCTTATTATTATTGTCTAAAGCTTCTAATGATGTTCTAGTTATGTGATTGTATTGTTTACATTTGTTGAATATCACTTTTAATTGCGGCTGGAACTGATTATTCCCACAGATACCGTCAGCTGATTTCATCTCAATACGCCATTCTTGGTTCAGTTTATGTAGCTTGAGACGTAGCCGTTAACAATCCGCCTCTGTTGCTTTTTAATGCGCTGAAACAATATGTGAGATTTTTTTAGTATGTGCGAAACCTTCACATAAAACCAATAATACATGAGGTGCAAACTATCTCCAGGGAAATATTACAGTAGGCAAGCACTGGACACTACGCCGCAAAAAATATCCCACAATGCAATGCAGTATTGATAACGACGACAACAACAACAACAACATAACAGACAATGGCAGACAGTGACCAAGGCAGCTCTGGTATAACATCATTAACGCTTCAGTATAAGTGAAAGTAAGATTTCACTTTGCTAGACGTAATATCTTTTTAATTAATTTTAAATTAGTTCATCATTGGCGTGGGTTAACATGGTTACAGTCTCCAGCCAGCAAGGAGGCTCTCAGGAAGTGACGTGCTACATGTACAAGTACTGAGTTTCCCAGACATTCATTATTTGCATCCAGCAAAATGGTGACTGCACATTACACATGATGTGGTCAGTTATATAATTACTGATCTAGGTTAATTGAAGAAATCATTTTTCAGAAGGGTAAACTGATGTGTGTCACATTGTGCTCATAATCTTTATTTGTCCATGAAATGTGACTGTCATCATTTCATTATGGACAACATACTGTGCCATGTGTCCTGTGTGTGGGTGATATTTTCTTGAAATACGATCACTTGCTCAGTTTTATGTAGCAAAGAAAAAAAAAAAAAATTTTGAAATTCAGTTCATAACTCACAAAATGGTAAAATTGTGACAATAAGACCCTTAAAGTATTGATGTTTTTGTAATGTGGTGTAAAATATGCAGCATTTCAAGTATTACTTAGTCATTTTTATCAAATTTTAAAAAGTGGGCTTCCCAGCTTTTGCTTGGAGTCTGCTTTACGATGACCTGGAATGTAAGACTCCTAAAACCTCGTCAGCAGTTTGACAGATGCGGTAACGAATGAGGGCATTACCATTTGAGGATACAGTACGGCGCAGTACACGAGGCTCCTTAATGTTCGAGCTGTAGGAGGGGCAACATAATGAGAAGCCAAGCCGAGTCTTCACAGAAGCAATTTAAGTTCAAATCAGACCTCAGGGAAACAAAGAAAGCCCTGGTGACACGAGGCCTGCTCAGAGTAAATCACCTCTTATATTGTGTCTGGCCTCACCTGATAACTTGGTAGGTTTCTACATTTCCCTTTGAAAAGGATTTTGTCACTCAGGTTGAGGACACCGCTGGGGCCTCAGGACCTAAATGACTGTTTGAAATTGCAGCGCGGACAATTGTGCATCATTTTTTGCACTCCCTGTGGAAAACTATAATTGATCCAGAAGATGCATAAATGACTGTAAAATTTTAACGAGGCATATTTTTGCTAGAAATGATCTGAACAGATGAACTGTATTTCACTGTCTTGTGCAGTTTCGCTGCAAATTCTCACAGAGCAAAATGAACTGAATCGGAGCTGCATCTTGCATTCGAGGAGTAGAGCTAAGAGAGAAAACAAAATTAACTATTTTAATGATCAGTTCATCAGATTTCAAGCCAAAAATGCCAAAAGATGCCTCTCAATTATGTAGATTTGCTGCCTTTTCTCGTCATTCATGACAGCAGACTGAATATATGTGGTTTGGGGCTTTTGATTGGATCTTAGCCTCTGGGAAATCTCGGTTGCTTTTGCCATTTTCAGACCTTTCATAGACAAAGTGATTAATCATGATTAATTAGCAGATTAATCAATAAGAAAAGTGATCTCTGATGAAACAGGATTGACCGTTTCTAAATTTAGGGCCATCATTAGTTCATGTACGTATCAACAGCTGCCTTTTTCTGGCTCTAGCTTAGCGTGTTTTGATGCAAACATTTGCTAATTAGGACAAAACACAATGCAAAACTGAGGCTGATGGGAGTTTCATCAGTTTCTGGTCAAAGCCAAAGTATTGAGTAAATTAGAATTTGACCCAATGATGGCACGATTCATTGTCATTGCTCCATCCAACAGTCACTGACATCACTCACTCTGGACCAAAGTAGACATTATAAATATTTTCATATACTGCACAGGAGGTTCCTGAATGCAACATTTTTGGCTGCAGATTTGTTTTGCACATAATCAACTTTGTAATTTGACAAATGGCAACTAAATGCTGTCTGTATGTATAATTCAAATGTGATATTGTGTGTTATGTTGTAGATAAACAGGCGATAAACTAGACCAGGAAATGAAGCATCAGCACGGTCATATCTGCATCTGCAGCACACTGAGGTCAGGTACGGCACACAGTGGAACCCTAATGGGATCAGTTGACCTTCCTTGTGAGCGCTAACATGCATTCACCTCCTTTTCATCCCAGCAAACAGAGCTGTTTGTTTGTATGTCGACTTCTATGTGTCTGAACACCGCTGCTCAGATCCAGCTGGCCGGGCGCAATATTGCATTATTCATAAAACATAAACACGCAGAATGGATTCCACCGGTCCACTCCCCACCAAAGTCACAAGATTAATGAGTCACTCTTAGGTTATAATTCAAAGTTCATCCTCACATACATCATATTTTGAAGCACATAGATTATAACAGAGAGAGCATTTATCATGTGACAGGGCATACACAAGCTCTCCTGCACGCATAACACACACGCACACACACACACACACACACACGCACACACAATTTGCTTTAACACCGGGCCCCACCAGAGTGAACCTCCTCTTTCACATCCAGTTATTCTAATTTTATTCAGACACATCTCCCCTGAAGCATTAAAGTGCCGTTTGCACAAACAGATGAGAGATAATAGTGTAAGAAACTGGTCATTCTTATACTCTGCTGCCCTACGAGTAAGAAAGATGATAATCATTCATCACGATAATCAAACCATGAGACACATTCAGGATTTCATGCGGCTTCCTGCAACATGTGACCAACAAATTGGTACTTTTAAGAATACGAGTAACAGCAAGATGCAGTTTGCCTGAAGAAGGATTTCAGATAAAATGCTGCATACTGATTTTAAAGAAAAACATCACCTTGTTTTTATCAGTAAATTGTTTTTTCTCATATTCCATAGATTGTAAGCTTCTCTTTCCTTGTGTCTTTTCATGGTGTGCCTGTCAGCAGCCATCCACATATATACAGTATGTATCTATCATAATGTCAGTTCAAATAATTCTTCCTTATGATTTCCTTTTTCATTATCTCTTTTGCTGACTTTTTAAAATAGCTTTCTGGAGCCTGAAGTTTAATCGTCATTGTTTTATTCCATTTTTTTTGGTGAGATGCCTTTAAAACCCAACATAAAGGCATATTAGTTAATAGTTTGACATTTTGGGAAATATTGACTTTCTTGCTGGGAGTTAGATGAAAAGATGTCTGTGCAGTAAATATCAAGCTACAGCTGGCAGATGGTAAGATTATCTTAGCTTAGTTTTGCTTAGCATAGCATGAGTACTAGAGACAGGAGGAAACACATTGCTGGTTGCCTGACAACTGCTCCCAGCTCCAAGAAATAGTCAGGTCCATAACCCCCCATAAAAACGCAATTTGCCGTTTTCACTCTTTTGTTCGGATAAAATAAACAAGATAAAATATGCTTATTATTGAACTTAAGAGGTGCTGAAAGGAGGATTTTGCCCCCTTTCGACAGAGCTAGGCTAGCTGTTTCCCTCTGTTTCCACTCTTTATGCTAAGCTAAATTTGCAGGCTGTTAGCTGTAGCTTCATATTCACTCTACAAACACGAGAGCGATCTCCTCAACTAATTCTTGGCAAGAAAGCGTCTTTCCCAAACTGTTTCTTTAAGATTGCATCTACTTGGTATATCTGGAACAAAACTACTGTGAAATACAGCAGCATTGTGCAGAGAAAAATGTACCATGATACTTGTAAAAGATGCATTTACTGTATATTTTTGAAACAAAACTCAAAAGTAGCAGTGCTGAGAAAACATGAGAAAACCCTGACAGTGACAGTTACATTTACGGACTACATAAACATGCATGAAAATGACGAAAAAGGGATGGCAGGCTCATCAAAAATAATTCATCCCAGAACACAAATCTGGTACATTGGATTAACTGCTGGTCACAAATGAAACACAGACTTCATCAACTTTCGAGCAATTTGTACTGACAGCTGATAACCTCTCAAACATCCCAGCCAACATTAACCCTGCCTCTCAAAATGATAGACTGTATTATGTTCTAATCTTCCCTCAAATACTTGATAAGAAAGGCTAATTTGAGTGCTGATGGAGTTGAGAATAAAGCTGAGGCTCAAGAATAAATACAGATATCGTATCATAATCACAAAGAGGCCTGACTGCACACATTTAGAAACAAATTGGTCTCTTCACAAGTCCAATCACAGTTTCAGAGAGTTGATGCAGGCAGATTGAATTCTCCCTAAATTGGCATGGCAATGTCACAGATGCCACTTCAAATGAGGTTTGAACATATATTCATTCTGTAGCTCATTGGCTCATGTTAATCCTCTCCATTTGCCACTTGTCAGAGGCAAGTGTCATTTAGTGTTGCCATCATCGCACAGCATTTCAGCCTTTCAGTAATTCACACAAGATGTGTCAGTCTTTCAATCAGGCAAAGAGCTTTCAGATCAGCTTAAACTTTTCTGGCCGCTGATTAGATAATAAATTATGCCAGAAATGTATCCAATTTGGCAAAATATGACGGCTTTGTAGAATGATTTATAGCTCAAAAGTTGTTGGTGTGTGGATGTAGTTTACAAATCCTCAAGCGCTGATGGATTTCTCCACGGAGATGTAATAAGCAGCATGCGTACAACGAGGGGAGTGCAGCAACTGAACGCCCCACTGGACTACACAGTTCTCAGAATCAGAATCAGAATCAGAATCAGAACACTTTACTGATCCCAGGGGGAACTTGGGTCAGCTGCAGTTGCTCCCAGTGTACAACAAATTGATAAAATAGAAATAGGAAATAAGAAACATCAACAGGAAAATGTATATACAAAATATATGTAAGAATATGGATACTATACTACAATTTAAGTCATCATCCATATGTAATAAACAGTATGAAATTTGTAAATGTAAATATATGAACTATGTGTATTATGCTAAAATAAAAAGCAACCGTCTATACAGAAATGCACCTGTTGAGATCAAGAATAAACATTCAAACATGGACAGGAAGTCCTTAAAGACAAAACACAGCTTCTAAATGGCTCTTGAGGTGAGACTGTTTTGATCACTCGATCCATGACAACATTACGGTTAAGTGAACGATCTTTGTTCTGCCCTCCAACATCACACCTACACCTGCTTGTGATCCTTGTTATAGAGCTCAGCAGCTCCTCTGAAAGGCTCCAGGGACGCAGGTGAGAAAGACAAATGTACAGCACATCTGTGTGTTACACACGAGCTGAACGGCATGAGGCGCGTTGTGAAACGCACACACGCAGATTTGAGGATTTGTCATTATCTACATTATTGACAGCATTAATTGTTGTTGTTTAAGAAAATGAGCCTGTGAGCTGGTTCAGGCAGAGGCCCTCCATCAGTCACATGACAAACTCTCCTGGCTGTAATGTATATCCAGCGCACCCTCTGCTGAAGGCGGGCTATTTAAACCTGCCAAAGCCCCGCCCACTGTTTGCCGTGCCGCTCACCTGCGGAGACAGGTGCGCTAAATCTGCAAACTCATTTCGCGTTTCTAAAGTAATCGTGCTTGCAGACAGACAGAGCCTTCGTCTCTCTTCAGGACTGCTTTGTGAGAGAAATGTTCCTGTTGGCTTCTGGTTTTGAAATCATCTTAAAGGCCTGGTTGGCGGGTCAAACCGGAAGTGGCGTTTCCCTCTCTTTTTCGCGAACTGGGATTACATCACGGCGGCCCATCCTGTCGGAGTGTGCAGGTAAGTGTTTGCTGCTAACGTGCATGTTGTGTGTGTGTGTGTGTGTGTGTGTGTGTGTGTGTGTGTGTGTGTGTGTGCTCTCATGCTGCTGCTGTCTGTGTGCTGTATGCTTTGATATTCATTGCGTCCTCTGTGACTAAGGTTACTTTCCTGCATGATGTTGCGTTCAGGCTCTTGATTTGTTGTGGTGAAAATGACAACTCACGTCTGAGTTTTCGTAATTGAGCGCTCATGTTTGATGGGTTGTATTAGTTTTCTATTGGCTCAATGCAGACTTTCGCCTCTAGTCGAAGGTAAAATTGTGTGTTGGTTTCAGGGATGTAAATATGAATATTGTTTTGCATTTTTCCCCTCTAACACTGGTTTCCTGTTTCCACTTTTCAACCCATTTTCTCCACCTCACGTTCAGTGAAGGATTTTCTAAACATTTAAACTCAAAGCATGTGTCAGCTGGCTTTATTATTCTTCTTACATCGACCTGATGAGCTCCTGATCTTTGCTTCACGCTGCTGCTAAACCCAGCCGCTCTCATTTCTAATCGTAATCTGACAGTACATGCATGTACTCAAGGTCACCTGCTGCTTATTTGTAGTTTATTAAATTCATAATTATTTCCTGCATGTGTCTCTCTGCTGCATAATGTATCAGGTAGATTGCTGGTTTAAGATGAGCTCATTTGACTAGATAGTGGTAGGAGGTGCTTTGTTCTAGACAGACAGATTACACATAACAGTTTGTGCTGGTCTCTGTATTTAATGTGGCATTCACTGCTTTACCATAGTGACTCATTCCTCTGTGCTGAGCTTGCTGTATTTGAGGTGAAGTATGAGGCAAATATTACATGTACAAATATTAACTTTGCACATCATAAATCAGTTCCACATGAGCTGAAAGATGGCCTCAAAGTGTGAAACTGAAAATGCTAAAGCTGTTTATTTTCTTAGCTTTTCACTCATGTTGCGCTTCCTTTATTTATTTTTTTGCATTTATATCTGTAATGGCTACTTTAATTCATGCACTCTAATCACAGAGACTCATGCAAACTGCAATTCAGAAAATATTCACTGTGTTGCTTCAATAAACAAATCAAACATTGAAGCTGTCAACAAATCCTCACATTTTCAGTTTCAGTCAGCGTTTTGAAAACAAAAGCAGTTGGCAGCTTCCTGTTAACTGTTTAAACTGAGAATTTCTGGTCATATCTCAAGATTGAACTTCACAAAACACAAACTGTTCAGTTTGGCTTTAAACTTAGTTTTCTTCGCTCTCAACACGAGACAAGAAACACGTCTACGGATCATATTTCCTGCGATTACCAACAGTTCCATGCTGTTATGGCACTAATTGTTAAATCTGATCTTGTGTCATCCAGCCTGCTCGGTGAAAACCTTCACTGTTTTCCTCTCTCTCATCTTTTTCTGTGTTTTCTTTGGCTGATTCTGCTCCTCGGTTCCCTTGAGGAGCATTGTGGGGTAGGTCATATGATCTCGCGCTGCTCATCATCTTCCCTTTGATGAACAAATGAGAAGTCCTGCGCCCTTTGAAGCGTTTTTGTGTGGCACATTCAGGCAATTAATGCGTACGTGAAATCCAAAGCGAGAATAGATGAGAAACGATGGCGAGGAGCGCCGGGCGGAAAACAAGAGGAGTAAGAGTAGAGGGACAGGAGAGAGACTGGTTTCAAGCTTCATCACCTCTTTCCAGGTGTCTCTGCCTGCATGATTTCATCTGTGAACTGCAATCAGCTTCCTTAATGAAATAAGTAATTAACATATTATAATTGTGCTACAGTTTGATTTGACAGAAATCATTTTCCATATCTAATACTATGCTAATTTAATCTGTTCCTCACTCGCCAACATGACCTTTTGTGATTAAGTTTCATGGCAGATTTCTTCTGTGTGACTGTGAGTTTATGCGTAGGAAGGATTTATTTCAGAGAGTGAAAATGTACAGATTTCACTATATTACTGCAGATGAAACAGTTCTTGCAGATAAATTGTGAGAAATGAAGTTTTTTGAATATTATCTCCTCTTCATTAATTAAATGGTGGATTAGTATGAGGCTAGGATGCACTGATGGGATGTGCTGGATCTGTGCCCGTGCAGAGTCTGACCTTAAGAAGCAGGTCAGGTATATAAAATTCAGTGTTTTTACCATCAGTTACATTCTGTCATGGCAGGCCACGAAAGTAGCAAAGCTGCAGCTGATGGCAACAGTTTTGTCATCACACCTTCATCACAAATGCTTTTAATTGTGAAGCCAGTGTTTGGCCTTTACAATGCCACTCCTGGTTTGCTAATGTTGCCAAAAATTGAAAAAATGGAAAAAACATATGCTTTCGTTAACAAAATATCCCAGCAAACATTTCAAATATTTGAGTCTAGATGTCATCAGGGGTTGAAATATTGCAGTACATGCAGTCTTCAACTTTAAAAAATCATTTAATTTCTTTTTAGAATTTCGCCAGTTGACTTCAGGGCGAAGCCCAACCACTCAATATTCAAGAGTTCCTGAACACAACATCTGTTCAAATTAACTCTTTAGTGAAAACAATTAATTACGATATAGCCTCATAATTATTCTACAATCAGATATATGATTTATAATACATATGAATTCATTAAAATAACCATCTCATAGAAAGTCCAGCAGCCTGCACTCCTGGTGTGGTGAAATGCTTCAATCTTGAATTATTCCTGTAATTACCGTTATTGACTGTTATTAAATCCTCCAGTGTTCTACATTAATAGATGTCTTACTGATGAATATGTAAGGAAGCTTTCTTTGTCAAGTGCTTTGAGTTCTGCTGAAAGATGCAAGACGTGCAGCAGATTGAAGCTTTGTATCGCTTTTTGTGCAAACACAACTTTCACGTTGCATGTAAAAGAACTCTAGAACACTGTTAGGATATGAATTTACACTCCGTAACATTTGCATTTTTGTAGGTCTGTTTTTTCTGTGCTTTAGTTGCAACCTGAGTGTCATTTTAGTTGGTGCATTGAAACGATGACCTCTCATAAACTCTCCAGAACTATAACATCTGCTCGTCGTTCATGCTACCTTATAAACGGATGATCCCAGTAATGATTGAGAACATTGCTTCATTGCTGTCGGACTGCAGCGCAGACACGTGCTCACATTATTGTTATTTCATTTCCAGCTCCTGTTGCGCTGTTTTAGCATTTCTTTGCTGCCCTTCATGCCGCTCTCCACTTTCTGCTGCAGCAGAAATGTCAAAACAAATAATCCCCAAAGGAACACAGTTTCATCCTTGATACAAGAGTGGAAACACGAGCGGTAATCTGACTACACATGAAATATTCTTGGGGTTTCCAGACAGCAGCAGAGTCCCCTGCCTCTTTAAGTCCACCCCTCCTGGCTGAGATTCAAACTCATCAGACTCCGTCCTCTCCAAGAAAAACAAGCTGCCTTTAGCTATCAACACACTAGCAATCATGCTCATGAGAGACTGTAGTTGTGATGATCACATGAGACTCGAGCTATCATGATCACAAGTTTTCATGTTCGGGAGATTTACCCTCCAGAAAGAGCGAAATAAATATCATTTTACGTAATTACAAAAGGTCAAGCAGTCTGTGAGGGATGCAGGAAGTGGAGAGGAAGTAATCAGAGCAGCAGTCTGGCATTAGGAAGACTGACAGAATATGTGCCAGCCGGTAACGAGACAGCGTACTGCCGAGGTTCTTGTTTTTGCTGTATGATGGCTCGGAGGCCTCGGGGTGCGCTGACAACATTACCATACTCTTCACCTCCTATACACAATGCTCATGTCATCATCGCCTTGGTGTGGCGTCGCCCATTTGAGGCTTGACACTGTTGCTATTTTAGAGTGTCACTTAAGGTTTCAGGCATGAGCTTATTAGTTCAATCAGACTCAGCGCGGATACTTAGTGTGTGCCAACTTAAAATCAAGTCTGAGCATGTTGCACTTGAATGCCAGCTTCTCCCCGCGTGGCGCTCGGAGTTAAGTGTAAAATTTGATTTCTTAGAGTAGACGGTGGTTTACGGCAGTCACGCTGACAGATTTGAGAGGAGACTTTTAATTTAATGTTCTGTTGTTCGGGGGGGAAAGTGCATTTTTTAGGTGCGTTTTACAGTTAAGAGAAGATGCAGAAAGGCAGGAGCTCTGAGGTAATATTCATATTAGTGAGGCGCTCGCAGTGTCCATTCTGATTTTGATTTGTGTCTGCTTAGCGTTACTCCTCTGGGATTCCCTTTACTGCCACAATATTTCCTTTCATCCTCCCCATTTCTCACTCTCCACTTTTCTGCACAGTTGAGTCAGTCACCACCACAATCACCGCCTGGCTATTGATTCTCATGTGAATACGACCAAGCCAAACGTCTGAGGTGAAAATAGATTTGTTTTGTGACTCAGGCAATAAGCTGGAATCTGCAGGCACATGATGTGTTTTCTTTCTTTCTTTCTACAAACAGCTTGAGTTATTTTCTACGTTCTTCCTGCAACGTGATTTATGTCCTGCACCGTTTACTTTTGACTTCCACGTTCCGACGTATGAAACAACCAGAATATAAACCAGACCAAGGCTTAATTGCACAAAATTGACTTTTTCAGAGATGTTTTCAGAGAATTACAAACATGCCAGAAACCACATGATCATCCAATATAGAAAGATGCATTGAAGCACAGAGAGCAAACTGTCAGGATACCGGAGGCCTTTCTGTTCTTCTGGAAGTGTCAACAAAGTCATATGACTGAAATAGAAGCAAGATTTTAGCCTTTAACACGGCAAACTCTTGGTGCTCATGTTGTCAGGTGTTAACTAAATATTCATTAGTTAAGACAACATGACTCAGCATTGTGGGCATTTTTGCTCGAAAAGATGATTTCCATGACTAATCGATTCAGAAATAGTTGCTGATTATTTTCTGCCAATTGAATTGTTTCAGCTGAAATGCCACACGGTGATGTGATGGCAGCCAAAAACCTTTTTTTCTGTCCACGATGATTTGCTGAAGAGACGATCTGTTAACATGAGAGGATTTGTAACCTGTAACTGCGCCTTCAGACCAACGTCTCAGAATCGCTGCTCTTTTTTGGAGGTTTCCTTTCTCTTGGCTCTCATCTAAAGCTGAAATCTAAAGCTGTAGCTCAGCGGGTGAAGTGAGCCATTAATGACGTGTGCACACGTAATTGAGCAAGTTGCTGAAATTGCTCCCAGTGCATGTGTATGTGGAAAAATGAATGTCTGTCTGTACTAAGGCATCTGCCAATTGAATATAATGTAATCTAATAATCTAATATCTGCAGCAGAGATGGAGCTGACTAAAATAAGCCAGCCAAAGTTTGATACTACTGGGCTTAAACTCGTGATTTTGATACATGATGATACAGACATGGTGTAAAATGCATTGCTTCCATTATCTTAACTTTATTTTCAATTTTCGTTATTGGCACTGTCAGAAAAACAGGTGGAAGCCAACAAGCCAATCAGCATTTGTCAACAGCAGAGCAGAAACATCTTCTCCAGCCAACTGTAGATGTGCCTGTTCCTTTATTTTTCTCTACTTACTTCAAAATCATTTTCTTATGTGAACTGAGTTACATACAAAAAATATTAAACCATAGAAATTGAAATATAAAAATAAATTATTCATACGTGTCGGAAAAGCTAAATTTTTTGATCAATTTAAGAAAATATGGACATCCATTACATCCTATTTTCCAGTCACTTGGATAATCTATTAATTAAAAAGAATTGGTACCACATGTAAACAACATCAGTGCAGAGAAAAATCAGAGAAAAACAGCATATTTGGCCTTTTCATGTGTCAAAAAGATCAACCTCTCGTCATGTGATATTGTTGTTAAAAGGGAAATAGACGTTATGCTTTGATAGATTCACGTAGTTTCTCCAAAGTGTCAGAACTGACAACTGTAAATATCTCCACATTCACAAGTTGTTGATGTGTCGGCATCAATCAAGCAACGCGTTCGCATCAGTGACAACATGTTAAAACATCTGGCATGTGGGTAATCAAGAAAACAAGGAGTGCTTATGAATATATTTTTAATATAAACATGCATGTACGGTGGCTCTGAGAGCTCAGTGCACTGCTGCCAATAGACAAAAACATAAGAAAACATCTTCAATCTGACAACACACGAGCTGCATTTTAAGAAACCACAACCAGCAAGTGTTTCCAGAGGACGGTGAAAAGTGATGAACACGGCTGGGACACGCCTGTTTCCACGATTTGTGACTCATGAAGTTGTTGAAGGCACATCTGATAAGAAGAGGTGGAAAATAAGTTAAAGTAAGTTTTTCCAGTGGGACAGTTAGTGTGCACCAGCCGTGTCCGGGCAGGTTCGTCACTCTTTAGTGTCCTCTGGAAACACTTTTCATTGTCGTCGGTGGTAGCTATGACTTATAGATCATTAGATGTGACTAAAAATTGATTTCTCATTTTAAGGTTGTTAGTAATTCACCTTGATATATATATTTTCTTGTCTCCTTTTTGACCATCTGATTGTCGGAGCTCTCGTTTTAACCTCTTTGCTCTGTATATGTGATTTATGGTTTATGTGAGGTGTGTTCACTGTGTGTTTGTGCCCGAGAAGAGGAAAGAGCTCAAGGTTGGCACGACATGAGCTTGTTATTCTACCCAACACTCAATCACACAACAGCCCCATGAAAAGAGAATAATGCTGGAGAATCATCCTCCTCTCTCTCTCTCTCTCTCTCTCTCTCTCTCTCTCTCTCTCTCTCTCTCTCTCTCTCTCTCTCTCTCTCTCTCTCCCTGCCTCCCTCCCTCTCTCCCCCTGCAGTGTGTGTGAGTGGTATCCATCTGTCAGTTGTCAGTGCCAGGGAGTGATACAGAGAGCTGTCACTTCTCGTCAGCCCGCATTGGTGAGGCCTTTTGCAGCTGCCCTGCCTGACTCCGGGCCAAAGGAAATGTGTGTGTGTGTGTGTGTCTGTGTGTGTGTGTGTGTGTGTGATGGCTGAGGAAAAGGGGGGAAAAAGAAAGAGAGAAGACAGAGGAGCAGAGAAGAGCGAAGGGTATTCAGGAGGCAGTAAAGCAATTAAACTGGAGACAATTGAAGGAAAGCTGGAGAGAGACTGGAACCAGTGCAGGACAAACAACAGACTGGAAATATCACATTACCTTAATGTACTCAGCACTGTATCACTATGTGCTCCACAGGACATGAGGTCAGCCATGACTTTTATCAGCCTCTGTTGGTGGCTGGCAGGAACTGCAGCAACATTAAGAGAGAGTTGTCTGGTACAGATTACACCCTCAAATAAGACCAGAAAGACTCTCCAAACAAAATACAATATGGCGTCCTTTCAAAGATTGTCAAAACGCAGTTAGTATAACATTGAGAGCAAACGCCTGTATGCTCACTGCGGTGCGAAATATGTTTGTTTAATGACACACACAACAGATGGAGGAGCTTATCAGTCATGAGAGGTTCTATGGAGAAGACACAACTCCTCAAAGCAAAAAAAAAAAAAAAAAAAAAACAGCTTGAAAATGCAGCTTAACGCATGACACTCTTCACAAATGGTATATTGTGGCGTGTGATCCAGGCACATAATCAGGTCCTTCTTCTTGAGTTACAAACCTGCCGTTTTTTTCTGTGCAAACACACCAAATTGAGTTTGGAGTACATTTCTAGCACAATCCTGGCTCCCTCACAATTTTATGAGAGAGGTAGTGTATTAATGGACCTACAGAAAGTGGTAGCACACTGAATAAATGTTGTAAGTTCATGCACTGAATCTATTGAGTAATAGAGACACATAGTCTATTATAAACTGATGTTGTTGACTCTGAAGAGTCCCAGAGACAGTCGTTAATTTTTGGTTTCAGGCGGGACACAAATGATGGTCTCCTGGGTGAAAGTCCTGTTTTTGTCCGACCCATCCATCCACCCCACCTTCCTCCAAATGTGAACTTCCTTGCCTTTTATACTGCGTCACCTGACTTCCTCCTTTGCTCCCGTCATAACTACCACGGCCACTAGCGGTCGCCACCTAAACAATATTGATTAAAAAGAACAACAGCATCATCATCTCGTTGTTCTTTGTGTTTACTGCTTCACGACCTCGAAGTTTGAGTTGGATGTATCAAAAGAGCGCAGTCTGAACTTTGAACACTCACTACAAAAACAAAGATTTTATTTATTAAAGCACGATGACACGCAACATGTTCCTGCTGCAAAGGAAAACTGTGAAACAACCCTCAGGTACCTATTCTGTACTGAGCTTGAAGGACCAGTGAATAAATAAAAGCATTATGGGTCATCATGACTCTTGGTGGATAGAGCATGCTTTGTATTATGAGCCAGGCAAGACAACAAACAACAGTAGCGCACACAAGTAGACAACAATGATAGTCTTTTATTCAACATCAATCCTCGACTTGTCAACCTCACTATCTCTTAGTAACAGCTGCATGACTCAGATGGCATTTATGAACTGCTGCAAAATCATTTGAAAATGAACAAAGTTTGCTGTGTTTAACTTTTTCTCACTTGTTTTCCTCTGACGCAAATCCATGATGTGGGAAAAGGAATTCTAACTTTATTACTTTTCATATTTGTCACATGTGGATTTAGAATAACTTCACACACAAAAAAAGTTCAAAGCTGTTTACTTGTGCAAACGAAAGGCTGAAAAATCATGTGAACAGGCAACACAGATATCTTGATGAGGGCCGATAATGTAAATCTGTTTTTGTGCATCGCTGCTCTGACAGGATGCTGATTATTAATAGCTGTTACCTTTTACATGCTTGACAGTAGATCGATATTCATCTGGAACTACTACTACTTAGCATTCAGTGTTTATTTCACCTTCATGTGATCTGATCTCATTTCATGAAACTTTCTCTTTCTGAACAGCTGTCTGCTCATACAGAACGTTTTTACATATTAGACCCTTCCTTCGATAATTATTTTAGAAGCTATTGCAAGTAAATCACACTCACCTTCTCATCGAGACAAATGTGTTTGTTTACAAGAGCATAATAACGATCACGTGCGAACGGCTCCATCTTACAGTATGAAGCAATTTATTTTACACCCTCTGACGTCGGTGAGTTATTTCTCTCCCGGCCTTTCAGATGAAACGACCTTCAGGAACATTGAAATGAAAAGCGTGACGAGTCCTGTGTCGCGGTGAGGGATCCAGGAGCTGAGCCGTCTTTCACTTTTCATCTCTCCTGATGAGTCATTTCAAATAAATCGATGGAGAAACAAAGATAAACTACAGCTGCTACACCTTTGGTATTGATAGAAATACAGTTAAAAACCAGTTACTGTCTATTGATTTGCAGCAGCACTGAAGAGTGAATGTGTGTTTGAGCGAGACGGAGAGAAATGTGCAGGGTTTCTTTTACTTGTGACTGAATTCATAAAGAAGTGTGCAGATGCCACAACTGCAGCTCTTTCCTGTTAAAGACAGACTCGTGTTGTCGTTCTCTGTCGTCTCTCCTTTTATGTCAAATTAGGATGACTAATTTGGCAACATGATTGCCACCTTCAGCAACGCCGTAATTCAGAGCGGAGCTATTATAGTGAACATTTCAGGAGAAAAATGTCCACATTCAGCCAAAGTGCAGACTCAGCACAGTTTATGAATCATTTGGTAACACTACATGAACACAGTCGGAGCACCTGAGTTTTACAGCCAGGACTCACCGCAGTGATGAATAACGCCAAATCAGGGGGGGAAATGTCAGTTTATTGTGCAATACCTTGAAACGGTATGTTCAGCAGCATTTTACAGGTAGGTCAAAAGGACATATTTGCAGGAAACGTCCAGCAAACGCACAGTTTTATGTCGTTTTTGAGAAGGAGGAAACAAATAAATGCAGATTTCATGATTGATTGTGCAGCGTGATGCCAGCAGGCACTTTTCAACACAGTTCATGGCTCAGCTTAGCTGGTTGATGGACATGCAGCAGGCCGATCACAGGCCATCTGTTTGCATGTTGTTTCTCACATCACAGAATAGAGGTGGAAAGGACCAGTCGCTTTGCTGATTGAAATCACTTCATTCAGTTCAGCTCAAAGATTTGGAGTCACTGGCTGTGTAGTTTGTTTACTTTCTTCCCCTAATCTAAGCATCTCAGTTCAAATGCACCTCAGTACATAAGGCAGTAAGTGAACGCATCACCTGACCCTGATTCTGACTGTCTTCTGTTCAGTTAAACGTTCTTTCTGTTGCTGGTTTAAACTGTTATGGTCAGTTCAGTGCAAATCCCAGTCTGTATAAGCACCGATTACTCTGCAGCCAACTATTTGTACTATTTTGGTGGCTTTCAGTGACTTTCAGTAAGCTTCTGCATCTCCAGTGAGGAGCTCCACTGCTCAAAACCACTGCTGCTGTTTAGTCAGTTTAAACATTCGTCTTTAAAGGTTCATTCGCACATGCACTGAACACCTCTGTCAAAAATCTTTTAGCTAGGTAGTTCATTTATATTCTTAAAACGTTTTCATTGTGAAGCATGACAATTTTGAGGAACAGTAGTGTGACAAACAAAAGAAAAAAAATCCTAACTCAGGCTTTACTTTCTATCTTTTTATGGATCTTTCAACCCCGTCTCATAGTCAGCTGATTGAGTTTCATCCTCTGAGGAAAATGTGTTGAAAGCTCCTTAAAAGCACAGCACGAGGACCTGAAGTTATCTTAATTTTTTCAAAAGAATCGTCTCAGACAACTAAAACTGAGTCTTTAGATTCAGCTGGAACACAAAGGATCGTTTATCTTATTTTTTTTTTCTCAGGCATCTTACGGCTTTATTCCGTAGCTGACAGGGATGAGATGACAGGGAGTGAGGGGAGAGACGTTAGAGGGTCGACATGCAACAAAGGACTCAAACTGGGGATGTAGCGGTTCATGATCTCCGCCTCAATGCTAAACCACCAGGGCGCCCAGTATAGCAGCTTTTAGCATGTAATGTAAAAGAATGTGAAGCTGTTTGGAAAAGACCAAAGAGCAGTAAAAGGCGTGCTGACTTTTCCTTCTGGTTCATGTATGAGCATATCTCATCTTATAGGCCCGGTG